>NC_084822.1:17583777-17715902 GCF_958449725.1 Rosa rugosa
TAAAGCCCCTGGCGCAGATGGTTTCCCTGCTATCTTTTATCAGAAACATTGGAATATTTGTGCAGATGAGATTGTTCAACTGGTTGTGCAGGCCTTTAGATCTGGAAAAATTCCTGAAGGCCTCAATCATACTCTTATCACACTTGTCCCTAAGGTGGTGAGTCCCCAAGATATGTCCTTATTTCGACCCATTAGCTTGTGCAACACCCTTTACAAGGTGATTTCTAAAGTTGTGGTATCCAGAATTCGGTCTTCTCTAAGAAATCTTATCAGTCCCAATCAGGTTAGCTTTGTACCGGGAAGACATATCTCAGACAATATCATCATTGCTCAAGAGGTGCTGCACAAGTACCAACATTCTTGTGGTCAAAAAGGCTTCATGGCATGGAAGATTGATTTATCTAAAGCCTATGATAGGCTTAACTGGGATTTTATTGAAGCAGTTTTATACGAAGCTCATTTTCCTGAAGGTATTATCAAGCTTATTATGAGCTCTGTTTCCTCTACTAGTTTTCAGGTATGTTTAAATGGTGAACTTTCAAATGAATTTAAGGCAAGCAGAGGCATTCGACAAGGAGATCCCTTGTCTCCATATCTCTTTGTCCTTTGTATGGAGAAGCTTTCTCACTTAATTAAATCTGCAGTGGAAGATGGTCTGTGGAAGCCTGTTAGAGCCTCTGGGTCTGGTCCTCTCATATCCCATTTATTTTTTGCCGATGATCTTATTCTTTTTGCTGAGGCAAGCTGTGACCAAGCTAGAATCCTAAAGAGGTGCCTAGATTTGTTTTGTGATATTTCAGGGCAGGAGGTTAACTTTAGCAAGTCTGTCCTCTTCTGCTCCCCAAATACAAGCAAGTCTCTTGCAAGAAATATTAGTCGAATTTGTGGTTCGGTGTTGACTACTAATCTTGGTAAATATCTAGGGGTGCCATTGATACACACTAAGATTACCAAGCAAACTTATGCAGCTGTGGTTGATAAAGTGCAAGGACGGCTTGCTGGTTGGAAGGGAAAGTTGCTGAACTTGGCTGGCAGGTTAACTCTTATTCAATCTGTCTCTGCTGCTATTCCAAATTATACTATGCAAACTGTGAGAATTCCTATGTCCATTTGTGACAGCCTTGATAAGTTGAATAGAGATTTTTTATGGGGGGATTATGATGGTAAGAAGAAAACTCACCTTGCTAGTTGGGAGTTAGTCTGTAGACCTAAAGAGTTTGGTGGCCTAGGAATTAAATGCACTAAGGATATGAACCAGGCTATGCTTGCTAAGATTGGGTGGAGAATGTTCCAAGGTGATAAGGGTCTGTGGAGCGATGTTCTCCATCATAAATATGTCAAGCAGGTCGACTTTCTCCATCCTCAGTATTCTTGCCCTACTAGGTGTTCTAGCACTTGGCGTGGGGTAATATTTGGCTCCAAATTATTGCAGAAAGGTCTAACATGGAGAATTGGTGATGGAAGCTCAGTTAATTTTTGGACTGATACATGGTTTCATGGAAAGCCCTTAACCCTTACTTTTGCTCCTTCTAGTATCACTAATTTTCATGCTAAAGTAAAGGATTTCTGGAATGAGCATGGCTGGAACATGGATTTATTAAGATCGGTGCTGCCTGATGATCTGATTAGCCAAATTGTGAAGATCCCTGCTGGATATGCTGGTTGTGGTTCTGATAAGCTCATATGGGGTGCTACTTCGACTGGTAAGTTCTCAGTTAAATCTGCATACCTTACTTTACTTCAAGATGAGAATTATACTCCCTTTAATTGGGCTTTTATTTGGAAAATGGCTATTCCTCCCAAGCTGAAATCTTTTTTCTGGCTTATATGTCATGGAAAATTGTTAACGAATGTGGAAAGAGTCAAGAGAAGAATGTCCTCTGACTCTTCTTGCCCTCTTTGCCATAACGCTCCTGAAACTATTATGCACTTGTTAAGAGATTGTTCTCATGCCTCCTCTATATGGAATAAGATCATTTGTTTGGATACCATTACTAGAGCTATGCATCTGGATTGGATGAGCTGGTTGGCAGCAAATATTCGATGCAAGAGAACTTGTTATGGAGAGTTAAATTGGTGTATTGTCTTTGTTTTTGCTTGCTGGTACATCTGGAAGTGGAGGAATAAGATTATTTTCGATGAGGAGTTTCATTATCCAATTAATCCCAGCAATCTGATCATTGACGCTACTAAGGAGTGGAGCTCAACTACCTCAAAGAATTTAATTCTTGGCCAAAAGACTACTATTATGCTGCATTGGACCATGCCTCCTCTGAACTGGTGCAAGCTGAATATTGATGGCGCAAGAGAGCGGAGTGGAAAGATTGGTGCTGGTGGGGTTCTCAGGGATTCTTCTGGATCTTGGATTTCTGGGTTCACTGCTAATTTAGGTTGTGGCAGTGTTATTCAAGCTGAGGCCTGGGGTTTGTTGTTGGGGCTTAGAATGTCTGTCACTGCTCATTGCCAAAAGATCATTATTGAAAGTGACTCTGACATCCTTGTCACTTTAGTGAATCAAGAAGTGGATGAACTGCATCCTTTGAAATCCATTATAAATAGTTGCCAGTACTTGATGCAGAAGTTTGTGAGCTGTGAAGTGAAGCATGTTTTCCGGGAAATTAACATGGTTGCTGACATGCTATCCAAGTGTAGCCTTACTGAGGATTTGGGTGTGCATTTCATGGAGCAACCTCCTCCGCAAGTTATCAATCTCCTTCTTGACGACTTGTGTGAAAGTCCTAAGTTTAGGACCGTAGTCTCTCATATGTAGTTTTTTCTTTTGGGCCCTTTGGGTCCCCATATATCCAAAAAAAAAGAAAACCTGAGTAAGCCTGCAAGTTAGGCGAATGGAGATCCAACGTTCGATCATCCGCTTGTGAAAACTATTTTGAGTATTTTCTAGACCAAAAAAAATAAAAAAATTATGACACATCCCTGAGTTCACTATATCGTTCCACCGTACTAAGAAATATATAATTAATACCTTGCAAATGACTTGAAACCTTGAGTTGTATTTTTCAAACTTCTAACTTTAGTCTCTCAATGGAGCACAGTTCCTGAAGAAATGGTTATAAATTAATTTAAATCGATAAATCATAACTGTAGTAATAGACAGAAGATATGGCCTAAAAGTACAGAAAACTGTGTACTTTACAATAAGGATGATAAAACTCTTGAAGAAACAATCGACCAGTTATGAGATAAATGGCACATGAAATTCAGTATGACATCAGTTTTTACTACGAAGTTTAAGTAAAGGATACTTGTATAAGCAAGGAACTTGATCTGAGCATTATAACCAAAATTGGCGATGCTTGGGCGGGAGAAGCCCATATTTGCAGTCTCCCATTCAGTACATGAACTGTAGACAAAAATTACAGATTCAACTCTACACATGGAAAATCCACAAAACTACTTGCCAAATTCTAACACCCTCACAGGATATATCATACTTGTAATGCCATTTCCCCTAAGCGAAGCTCAATGCTGCACATAACCGCTAAAGCAACATACTCCAATAACCTCAAAGTCTTTCTAGTCCAGAGAGACTTCTCAAGCTTGCATGGCATTGGTATCATCTTCATCAGCATTGTTGAACATGTACTGATTCTGATGCTCCATCAAGTATCAGATAAACATGGAGAACAATCTTTCCCTTCCGTTTTTGGCATTCCAATGCAGCAGCTGTTATGAGATGGATGGCATATCTCAAGGATGCATCTACACCAATCTTGGTCAACAAATGCTTTGCCTCTTCAGACACGTCAACTTCTTATTCTTGGGATCTTATGTCAAGAATCTTGTGAATTTCACCCTCTGTATAAGGCTGAACGGTGATTATATGCAGGTGATCAAGGGATCAATTGAAATCCCATGGGGGGATTTATAGTTTGTGCCTCTGATCGTAGTGATCCCTCTCTTCGTAGCAATAACTAAAATTGGAGCCATCTCATTCTCCAAAGCACGATTCAAAAATGAAAAGCACTCAATGTCAAGCATATGCACCTCATCTATAAAGAGAACACCTGGCACAATTTCTGCCTTCCCTTCCTCCCTACACTCTGCTACCTGTGTGTCAATCTGTTCTCTCACTTCTGAATCCATTTCACCAGTAGCTCCTGTAAAGAGAGCCAGAAATCCTTGTGTTCTGGAAGAGACAAAATATAATCAGAAGTAAAATCTTACATTAATCCAGAGGTAACACTGAGTCTAAAGTAGAGTTCAAAACTCAACCCAAGCAGCATTATTTGAAATTTTTTTTTTTTTTCCCTCTTTGGAATCCAAATCTAAAACAAGAATACAGAATGATAAACATCTTGAAATTCCTAAACATCTTGTACATGTTTATATTTATGTGCAAGTTCAATGAAAGAAGACATGCTACATATTTCAGATCAAACCAACCTCAAAAGTCAAAACTAAGTTTGAACCAGTGCAATTGAATCAAAGGTTCACATCTAACGGTCTCTTACGTGCCAAAGGGTTAGATATAATCTGTAACAGAAATTAGGAAGAACAAACCATCTAAGAAACACTGGAACCAATGTTGAGCAAAAGAGAATGTCCTCTCTTTCAGCTACTGAGACCCATTTGCAATTTTACAGGTATTGCTGGGAACTCGTCGGCATTTTCTAACATAATTACGACTTTATATTTTATCTTATTAGATGGCTGAAAGGTATGCTATGAAGGTTCTCCTGGAATGTACAGCATCTTTAAAAATAAAAATTAAAAATAAAAATTAAAAATTAAAAATTAAAAGATGTAAGCAACTAGGCACTGATAGAAGCAAACAGCTGGGGAGTCGAAGCAAATTTGCATGGAAGGTGACATAGTTAACATATTGATGTTAGAAAAGGGCCTCTTGAAAAGGCGACATCTTACGCCAGTTCCCTCTTCTCCCCTTCTCATAAGACCCACTCAATACAACAAACAAAAACCATTCAACAGAAATGTGAGAAGCTCGGTAAGCAGATCCATTGACAGAGATTTAGATAAATCTCACAATGGCCGGCCAGTAAACTTCTCAACCATTCGATTTGGCTACAACCAATTTGGCAATTCAAGATCAAGGGTACTTACTTTTGTTCAAACCCTTCTCTTGGTACATGTAGCTCCATAAAATCAACTCTTTTCAAAAACAAAAAAAGCATATAAATAGTTGAACATTAAAAGAAATGTGAGAAGCTTGGTAAGCAGATCCATAGACAAAGATTTACAGAAGTCTCACAGTGGCCAGCCAGTAAACTTCTCAAACATTTGATTTGGCTACAGCCACTTTGGCAATTCAAGATCAAATGTACTGATTTTTGGTTCAAATTCCTTCTCTTGGCACATGAAGCCTCATAAAGAACTCTTTTTCAGAACAGACACCCATGAAAAGCATATATCCAGTTGAACAGGAAGTAAAGCTTCTTTCTTCTAATAATTCTACTAATTTCTCAACTCTGGTTCCAGTTGTGTTTTGATTCAGGAGGGCTAGATTTATGTGGGTGGGTATATATTATCTTATTGTTATAAACATTGGTAAAACACCTATCATTTTATTGCACCGTGGCAGACAAAATTTATTCTGCATCTTAGACCATGCAGTGGAGAAAAACTGAATTTTAATATGCATAAATATGTATCTTCAGGCGAGTGCATTTGTGCTTGCAAGAACTAAAGCAATTTCAAGAGATATCATACATGCCATTTAATTTTGAATTGGTACAACCAAACAAACACAAAAACAATGTTGAACACAATCAAACAACCAAGTTTATATTCTGAATTGAAAAGATAAAATCTAAGACTTTGTGAGAAACTACTGATGTCATTACAACACTAATGAATTCAAAGGAAAGCTTCCGTAACCCATTCTGTTACAGAAGCTCTGTCTATTGATTGAAAAAATAAAATCTAAGACTTATCCACACAGCATGCTCGCAATGCAAGATATGCCTAAAATTTGATTGTACCTAACTGGCAGGCTTAAACACTTTAACATATTTCATACAAACGCAGCACACCCCTTGTTTCAATTAAAATCACTCGCAGCAGAAACTTGTAATATTTTTAGAATGTCAACCAATAAGCAGAACAAACACAATATTCAACTTCCACAAGATAAAAACCAATTCCAAGGTTCAATCTGGAAAATAGTCCGAACTATAGGAGACTATGAACAAGGAGAAGGCTGAGAATTTGATTACCTGCTGTTGATGACATCAATCTCATGAAGTGTAACGCAATGCACAACCTCCTTATGCTTCTGCAACTCCCCATCAGGACCACTGCACTAACTTAACACTGGGTCCCATGGCATCATAGTCCCTGAACCTGGAAAATGACCTACCGACCTTGGTGATCTTCCCATATGCTTTGTCAATGGCGACCTTGGTGATCTTCCAAGCAAATTTAGGTATTGAGGCCAATTGATAGATGCTAAAGCTTGGGGCTTATTAATTGGTCTGAATGGCTTTGAATTGCAATATTGCCAAATTGGAGACTGAATTGTACTCTTCAATCCAGGGAAACCTTGTTCTGCATAGAGACATTGAGTCCCATCCTCTTGGGGAATCTCATAATGCAACTGTAATGCTCATTCCCTTGCTGAGACTGGTTGGAGCATGACCATGGTGTTATCTTATTTGAGTTTGCTACTGCTTCTCTTGATGACCTCTCTAAAGTTTCTAGACCTAGGCGCACTCTGCAAGGTCTGTAACTTGGCTCTTTTCTCTTGCTGCTTTAGGTCCTGTTTAAGACCTCCATGTAACCAAAGAAAAAAAGCAGAGCAGCACTCCAATCATAAAAGTAGCTCCGAAAGAGTTTTCCCTAAACGCTAAACAAAGCAATGCTCAAAATCAAACTCTCTCCCTCAAATATTCTACCTACCCATCTCAAGATCCCTCAAACATCGACCATCCTATCCCTTTCCATGCAAACTGACATAGTCGTTTCACATGATGGATTGATATACTACAAATACAATAAAGTTATCTACATTGTCAAAGATTCCAGCAGTTTTTGAGCTTCACTGTAATAGGGAAAGGATAAGCTTCAAATACGGAAACTAACCTCATAATTACTTACTTTTCTATCAATGACAACAAAGCAGGATCTACTTTATCTTTAGACAATAAACCAATGATTAATTCCATCGTCCATGCATCTGCAGAGAAACCCCTGTCCATCATTTCGTGAACAAGTCCCACTGCCTTGACTGTCTCGTCATTATTGAGAAACCCTCGGATAATTGTGTTATATGTGCAGTCATTTGGAGAACGGCATTTATCTTCCATTTCTCTAAGCAACTTTTCCGCTTCAGTTATTAAACCTCTGTCACAAAGTCCCTTGATCATTATAGTGTACGTCCTTGCATCAGGTTCAAGTCCTTTTGATGATAAACCGTAAAAATGGTCCCTTGCAGATGCAATTTTTCCAGCTATACACAAACCTTCAATAAGAGTACTGTATATTACTATATTCAAATCCAGCTTCATGCATTCCAACTCCCCGAACAACTCCATTGCCATAGCAAGTTGTTGGTTTTTAAACAGGCCATCCAGTAGAACGGCATAAGTTTGAAGATCAAGAACTTGGCCACAAGCTTGCAACTTGCTGAACAATCTCTGGGCATCTAGTATTCTTCCCACTTTGCAAAAACCATCCATAAGAGCAGTATATGTGATGGTATTTGGAACCAGTCCCCTATCAGACATTTCGTGAAAAAGCCTGATGGCCTCATTCATCCTTTTACACCTACAATATCCATTTATCAGTATGGTATAACTATAAGCATTAACAACGGAGCCCTTGCCATTCATCATATCAAAAACCTCTTTAGCTTTCTCCATTTCTCCTCGCAGACAGTAGCCATCCATAAGTGAACTGTAGGTGACTGTATCAGGTTTGATACCTCTTTGAATCATCATTTCAAGCACACTTTGTGCTTCCACAACCATCCCCTCCTTACAAAGTGTATCGACCAGGGTACTGAAGGTTACTAAATTCGGGAAGATATCCTTACTGACCATCTCATTCAACAATCTCGTAGCTTCTTTCCACTGGCCTAATTTGCAAACTCCATGAATCAAAGAGGTATAAGTAATGACGTCAGGGGCAATACCCCTACTAATCATTTCTGAGAAGAGCTTAACTGCATCAGGAACTAGTGTATCCTTACAGAGACTGTCAATGATGATATTATAGACAACCACATTAGGCTTACAATCTCGAGATTGTTGTTCCATCTTCCTAAGCAATTGAATAGCTGCAGTATTATTTCCCATCATGCAATAGCCCTTCATTAGTGTTCCGAAAGTAACATCATTCGGCTTACAACCTTGCTCCACCATTGTGCTGAAAAGTAGTGCTGCCTGAGAAACTTTCCCTTCAAGGAAAAAGCCCTTGATAAGAGTGTTGAGGGTTGTGATATTTGGTTGAATACCAAATTTGAAGAATTTTCCCAACACACACAAACTGAATCCCATTTGGTTCAAATGACAGAAGCAATTGATGATAATATTGAGAGTGTAAGCATCGGGAACAACTCTTAGCCGATCCATTTGGGTATACAGAGAAATGACTGCCTGATAATGTTTCAATTTTGCGATGTGACCCATGATTTGATTGAAACGGACAACACAAGGCAGAGGACGCATTTGAAGCATCGCATTGAACAAACTTACGCCATCCCCAACCCCAAGATTAGTGAGCTTGGCCACTGAAGCTTGAGAATGAAAGGAATATACAAAGATATTGTTGAAGAAAACAAGAATAGAATGAAGACGAGGCATACCTCCTCCTCCTCCTCCTCCTCTACCTCTGTTGTTGCAATAAGAAGAAGAAGAAGCAGCAGCAGCTCTCCGCATCATCTCCAGCGCCTCTGAGGAAGACCAAGAAAGCCACCGTCCTCAACTCTCCAGGGAGCTCAAATTTTTGGTTTTTTTATTTTTTGTCACTTTTTTAATATCATTTATATATATATAATCATTTATTACACTAACCAAAAAATGATTATTCATGACACATTGCCGAGATCACTAAAACTCAAGAGGTTTGGTCAAGTGAAACCTAGGTAAGTCTGCAAGTTAGGCGAATGTGAGTTGGATACTCAAAAGAGATCCAACGTTTGATCATCCGCTTGTGAAAACACCTCATGGGGATAGCTTTATCAAAATCAGATCGCGGCTCGGAGTGGTAGCACACTTTGTCACTATTTTAAGTATTTTGTAGACCAAAAAAAATTATGACACATCCTTGAGTTCACTATATCGATCCACCATACTAAGAAATATATAATTAATACCTTGCAAATGACTTGAAACCTTGAGTTGTATTTTTCTAACTTCTAAGTTCTAACTTCAGTCTCTCAATGGAGCACAGTTCCTGAAGAAATGGTTATAAATTAATTTAAATCGATAAATCATAACTGTAGTAATAGACAGAAGATCTGGCCTAAAAGTACAGAAAACTGTGTACTTTACAATAAGGATGATAAAACTCTTGAAGAAACAATCGACCAGTTATGAGATAAATGGCACATGAAATTCAGTATGACATCAGTTTTTACTACGAAGTTTAAGTAAAGGATACTTGTATAAGCAAGGAACTTGATCTGAGCATTATAACCAAAATTGGCGATGCTTGGGCGGGAGAAGCCCAAAACCATTGTAAACATATTTGCACAGTCTCCCATTCAGTACATGAACTGTAGACAAAAATTACAGATTCAACTCTACACATGGAAAATCCACAAAACTACTTGCCAAATTCTAACACCCTCACAGGATATATCATACTTGTAATGCCATTTCCCCTAAGCGAAGCTCAATGCTGCACATAACCGCTAAAGCAAGATACTCCAATAACCTCAAAGTCTTTCTAGTCCAGAGAGACTTCTCAAGCTTGCATGGCATTGGTATCATCTTCTTCAGCATTGTTGAACATGTACTGATTCTGATGCTCCATCAAGTATCAGATAAACATGGAGAACAATCTTTCCCTTCCGTTTTTGGCATTCCAATGCAGCAGCTGTTATGAGATGGATGGCATATCTCAAGGATGCATCTACACCAATCTTGGTCAACAAATGCTTTGCCTCTTCAGACACCTCAACTTCTTATTCTTGGGATCTTATGTCAAGAATCTTGTGAATTTCACCCTCTGTATAAGGCTGAACGGTGATTGTATGCAGGCGATCAAGGGATCAATTGGAATCCCATGGGGGGATTTATAGTTCGTGCCTCTGATCGTAGTGATCCCTCTCTTCGTAGCAATAACTAAAATTGGAGCCATCTCATTCTCCAAAGCACGATTCAAAAATGAAAAGCACTCAATGTCAAGCATATGCACCTCATCTATAAAGAGAACACCTGGCACAATTTCTGTCTTCCCTTCCTCCCTACACTCTGCTACCTGTGTGTCAATCTGTTCTCTCACTTCTGAATCAATTTCACCAGTATCTCCTGTAAAGAGAGCTAGAAATCCTTGTGTTCTGGAAGAGACAAAATATAATCAGAAGTAAAATCTTACATTAATCCAGAGGTAACACTGAGTCTAAAGTAGAGTTCAAAACTCAACCCAAGCAGCTTGCACGCCTACATGATTTGAACTTTTTTTTTTTTTCTTTGGAATCCAAATCTAAAACAAGAATACAGAATGATAAACATCTTGAAATTCCTAAACATCTTGTACATGTTTATATTTATGTGCAGGTTTAATGAAAGAAGACATGCTACATATTTCACATCAAACCTTAACAACCTCAAAAGTCAAAACTAAGTTTGAACCAATGCAATTGAATGAAAGGTTCACATCTAACGGTCTCTTACGTGCCAAAGGGTTAGATATAATCTGTAACAGAAATTAAGAAGAAAAAACAATCTTAGTTAGAAAGAAACACTGGAACCAATGTTGAGCAAAAGAGAATGTTCTCTCTTTCACCAACTGAGACCCATTTGTAATTTTATAGGTATTGCTGGAACTCGTTGGCCTTTTCTAACATAATTTCTACTTTATATTTTCTCTTATTAGATGGCTGAAAGGTATGCTATGAAGGTTCTCCTGGAAGGTACGGCATCTTTAAAAATAAAATAAAAAATAAAAAATAAAGAAGAAGAAGAAGAAGCAAAAAGATGTAAGCAACTAGGCACTGATAGAAGCAAACAGCTGGGGAGTCGAAGCAAATTTGCATGGAAGGTGACATAGTTAACATATTGATGTTAGAAAAGGGCCTCTTGAAAAGGCTATATCTTGCGCCAGTTCCCTCTTCTCCCCTTCCCATAAGATCCACTCAATACAACAAACAAAAACCATTCAACAGAAATGTGAGAAGCTCGGTAAGCAGATCCATTGACAGAGATTTAGATAAATCTCACAATGACCGGCCAGTAAACTTCTCAACCATTCGATTTGGCTACAACCAATTTGGCAATTCAAGATCAAGGGTACTTACTTTTGTTCAAACCCTTCTCTTGGTACATGTAGCTCCATAAAATCAACTCTTTTCAAAAACATAAAAAGCATATAAATAGTTGAACATTAAAAGAAATGTGAGAAGCTTGGTAAGCAGATCCATAGACAAAGATTTACAGAAGTCTCACAGTGGCCGGCCAGCAAACTTCTCAAAATTTGATTTGGCTACAGCCACTTTGGCAATTCAAGATCAAAGGTACTGATTTTTGGTTCAAATTCCTTCTCTTGGCACATGAAGCCTCATAAAGAACTCTTTTTCAGAACAGACACCCATAAAAAGCATATATCCAGTTGAACAGGAAGTAAAGCTTCTTTCTGTCAGCATTCATGAAGTTATTGTTACATGAGCTGTAGCACACTATGCTTTTCAGCAATGCTGCTGGTATGCTTTCCAGCAATGCTGTAGCTGGAATACACTAATATTGACAGATGTGTATATGTAAGCTTTCTAGCTGTAATACAGATAGTGTAATCATGGTATGAGCTCTATAAGAGCATGATTGTAATTCAGTTGTAAATGTGCTTGAATATACAGAAATACATTACCAGATTTGACATGGTATCAGAGCATATACAATCCTAGGAAATATTTAGAAGGTATTTCTGATATGCACTTGCAGCAGCTTCTGTAATCTCAGAGTTGCTGGGCCTTACCTTACCTACAAAGCTTCTGTAATCTCAGAGCTTATTACCTTACCTCACCTGCAAACTCTGTAATCCCAGAATTTGTTGCCTTACCTTCTGCAAGCTTCTGAAATCTCAGAGCTTGTTGTTCCAGCTGATTACCTTAGCCTTTCCATCAATTTTTTCCAATCAGAAACTTATCAAATCTGCCCCAACCCAATCCGACAAACTATCCCAAAATCAATCTTCCGCTGCTACCGTACCGGTTATTGTGAAAAACAATGGTCAATGACGATGATATCAATGTTTACAACAAAGGTGATTCATCTGCAACTCAGCTTCCACAAATTGTCACAGTACAAAGTGACAATTCCAATTCCTCTCATATTGGCATGAAACTTGACGATACCAATTATTCACTCTGGTCACAAGTTGTGGAGATGCATGTTGCTGGGCGAGAAAAGTTTGGATATTTGACTGGTGAAATCCCACAACCTTCACCAAAAGATCCAACCTACAACAAATGGAGGGCTGACAACGCTCTAGTCAAAGGCTGGCTGATCAATTCAATGTCTTCCACTTTGATGGGCAACTTCATTCGTCTTCCTACAGCTAAGGCGGTTTGGGATGCTGTTGCTAAAACCTTCTATGATGGCTCAGATATGTCTCAAGTTTATGAGTTGACTTGCAAGGCCTTCCAAATGCATCAAAATGGGAGACCAATCACTGCCTACTACTCTGATCTTCAAGGTATTTGGCAAGAGTTAGATCACCGTTGTCCAAGCAACATGGAATGTGCTGCAGATGCTGCTACTTGGAAGAAACAAACTGAGAATCAACGTGTGTACGTGTTCTTAGCTGGTCTGGATCCTGAACTCGATAAAGTTCGCAGTGATGTGTTACGAATGGATCCTTTCCCTGATGTTGAAGTTTCCTTTGCACATGTTCGACGTGAAGCTCAACGTCAAGTTACAATGATGAATGTCTCTGAAGTTCATGAGGGCTCTGCGATGGTGTTCGGAACTCAGCAAAATGGTGTTGCTCGACCTTCTTTTTCCTCAATTGGTTCCAGTTCGAAGAACACTAACACAAGAGAGTGTTCTTACTGTGGTGACAAAGGCCATATCCGAGAGACTTGTTTCAAGTTAATCGGCTTCCCAGATTGGTACTTGGAGCAGAAGAAGCAGCAATCTCAAAAGAAGGATAAAGAAAAGGGAAGAAAGGGAAAGGCATTGCAGATTGCCTCGCAACCATCCTTGGTGTTAAAGGTAGATCAACCTTCTACCAACAATTCTTCATCGACATCTTTGGCTGACTCAGGTAACGTAGGTCATGCTTTAAATATTTCTGCTTCTACTTGTGATAGTGCTTGGATAATTGACTCAGGTGCAACAGATCATATGACTTTTGATTCCGGTCAGTTTCATACACATACTCATCCTTCCAAGCACAGTGTCGCAAATGCCAATGGTATTCCTTCCCCTGTTATAGGGGCAGGTTCTATCCCATTAACATCTTCATTATCCCTCTCATCTGTGTTACATGTTCCTGCTCTTTCCAATAATCTACTGTCAATTAGTCATATCACCAAAACCTTAAAATGTTCCGTAACATTCTTTCCCACTCATTGCATCTTCCAGGATCTCCTCAGCAAGGAAACGATTGGTCGTGGTGAGGAAAGAGAGGGTCTGTACTACTTGATCTTATCGGAAGCAAGCGAGATGTCGGTGAGCAAAGCACATCAAGCAAGTGCAGATGTTTTTAGCACAGAGGAGCAAATTTGGCTATGGCATAGACGTTTAGGTCATCCATCCTTTATTTATCTTAAGCACTTATTTCCATCGTTATTTTCCAAAATCAATGTGTCCAAGTTTCATTGTGAGACTTGCATATTGGCTAAGAGTCATCGTGTTCATTTTCCTCCTAGCTCTAGTCAAAGTGATATGCCTTTTGCACTCATACACTCCGATGTCTGGGGTCCATCTAAAATACCTACCTCATCTGGCATGCGGTGGTTTGTTTCATTTATCGATGATTGCACTCGTGTGTCATGGGTATATCTTCTTAGGAATAAAAGTGATGTGTGTTCTATCTTCCCTATATTTCATACTATGATTCGAACACAATTCAATGCTCAAATCCGGGTGGTGCGTTCTGACAATGGGGGAGAATATCTTAATCATGACATGAACACATATTTTCAATCTCATGGTATTCTCCACCAAACTTCTTGTCCACACTCCCCTCAACAAAATGGCATAGCTGAACGTAAAAATCGACTTCTCTTAGAAATGGCTCGATCTTTACTCCTTACAATGCAGATGCCTAAATTTTTTTGGGGCGATGCTCTTCTTTCGGCTGTCTATTTGATTAATAGACTCCCTTCCAGTGTGCTTGATTTTCAAACTCCTCTCCAGGTTCTTTCCAGTCACTATTCCTTGCCATCAATGCTTAAAATTCCTCCTCGCATTTTTGGGTGTGTTGCTTATGTTCATATCTATAAACATCAGCGAGACAAACTTGATCCTTGTGCCCTTAAATGTGTCTTTCTGGGCTATTCTCCTAGCCAAAAGGGATATAAATGTTATCATCCTCCCACCAGAAAATCTTATGTTACTATGAATGTTACCTTTAGAGAAGATATCGGGTATTTCACTACTCCTTCTCTTCAGGGGGAGTCCATAAACATGGAAGAGAAGTCTTATGATTTTGATATTATAACGATGGAGCCAACAACACCAGCACGGGAAGAGAATGTGTTAAAGGTGTACAAGAGAAGGAAAAACAAAGTTCAGAAGAATGATGAAGAAGATCAAGTAGCTACACCCCTCTCTGATTTACCACCACACCACTCGGCTTCCGACACTGAGGTCAATCCTGAGGTACACTCTTATCCTTCTTATTCTGACATACCTGAAGTTGAGTCTAATCATGATACAGTGTATAATCTGAATGACTTGTTTGATCCTACACATCCATCAATTGAAAAGGAAAATCAGAGGTACCATCTTCCTCCTCGGAAAAACCGAGGGCAACCTCCTGATCGCTTGGGATTTTCCAAGGAAGATAATGTCAAATACCCAATTGCAAATTCTGTGTCGTCTCATAGATTATCTAAGTCATATAAGTCTTTTGCACTTCAATTATCCACTATATCTATTCCAAGTAAGTTGCAGGAAGCGCTTGCTGATCCAAAGTGGACCAAAGCCATGATTGAAGAGATGGAAGCACTCAATAAAAACTCCACTTGGGAGTTGGTGGATCTACCTAAAGGGAAGAAGACCGTAGGTTGCAGATGGATATTTACGGTAAAACATAACACTGATGGCTCAATTGAGAGATACAAAGCTAGATTAGTAGCTAAAGGCTACACTCAAACTTACGGTCTAGACTACCAAGAGACTTTTGCACCAGTTGCTAAGATCAATACCATTCGAGTTCTCTTATCTCTAGCTACCAATATGGATTGGCCATTACATCAATTTGATGTGAAAAATGCCTTCCTGCATGGAGACTTAGAAGAAGAAGTGTATATGGATCTTCCTCCTGGGTTTACCACAGATTCCGACATTGGAAAGGTGTGTAGACTTAGGAAATCCTTATATGGTCTCAAACAATCCCCAAGAGCATGGTTTGGAAGGTTCAGTAAGTCTATGAGGAAATTTGGCTACAAGCAAAGTAATTCTGATCACACATTGTTTCTAAAGCATAAGAAAGGTAGGGTGACAGCCTTAATTATTTATGTGGATGACATGGTGGTTACAGGTAATGATGGAGAAGAAATGAAACTACTCCAGAATTACTTAGCCCAAGAGTTTGAAATGAAAGACCTTGGGGGTCTAAGATATTTTTTGGGAATTGAGGTAGCTAGATCCAAGCATGGCATCTTCTTATCTCAAAGAAAGTATGCTTTAGATTTACTAACTGAAACTGGAATGCTTGCTTGCAAACCAGCAAATACTCCTATTGAACAAAATCACAAATTAGGAGAGTATCTTGATCAGATCCCTACTAATAAAGAAAGATATCAAAGGTTGGTAGGAAAATTGATCTACTTATCACACACACGACCTGACATTGCATATGCAGTGAGTGTGGTAAGTCAGTTCATGCACTCACCGAGTGAGGATCATATGGATGCTGTTGTTCGAATTCTCAAATACTTGAAGTCAGCCCCGGGTAAAGGGTTGATGTTCTCTAAGCATGGCCAACTCGAAATTGAAGGCTATATTGATGCAGATTGGGCTGGTTCTAAATCAGATAGAAGATCCACTTCTGGATATTTCACTTTTGTTGGTGGAAATTTAGTCACCTGGCGTAGCAAGAAACAAAAAGTTGTTGCTAGATCAAGTGCCGAAGCTGAATTCAGAGGCATGTCCCATGGTGTTTGTGAAATGCTTTGGTTGAGAAATTTGTTGAGAGATTTGGGTTTCAAACCTAAGAAGTCCATGAGTTTACACTGTGATAACAAATCAGCTATCTGTATCTCTCACAATCCTGTTCAACATGATCGGACTAAACATGTTGAAGTGGATAGACATTTTATCAAGGAGAAACTAGAGGGAGGAATTATTGACTTCCCATTTGTGAAAAGTGAGGATCAATTGGCAGATATCTTGACAAAGGCTGTGTCAAGTAAAAGCTTCCATTCATGCCTTAACAAGTTGGGTATTCGAGATATTTATGCACCAACTTGAGGGGGAGTGTCAGCATTCATGAAGTTATTGTTACATGAGCTGTAGCACACTATGCTTTTCAGCAATGCTGCTGGTATGCTTTCCAGCAATGCTGTAGCTGGAATACACTAATATTGACAGATGTGTATATGTAAGCTTTCTAGCTGTAATACAGATAGTGTAATCATGGTATGAGCTCTATAAGAGCATGATTGTAATTCAGTTGTAAATGTGCTTGAATATACAGAAATACATTACCAGATTTGACACTTTCTTCTAATAATTCTACTAATTTCTCAACTCTGGTTCCAGTTGTGTTTTGATTCAGGAGGGCTAGATATATGTGGGTGGGTATATATTATCTTATTGTTATAAACATTGGTAAAACACCTATCATTTTATTGCACCGTGGCAGACAAAATTTATTCTGCATCTTAGACCATGCAGTGGAGAAAAACTGAATTTTAATATGCATAAATATGTATCTTCAGGCGAGTGCATTTGTGCTTGCAAGAACTAAAGCAATTTCAAGAGATATCATACATGCCATTTAATTTTGAATTGGTACAACCAAACAAACACAAAAACAATGTTGAACACAATCAAACAACCAAGTTTATATTCTGAATTGAAAAGATAAAATCTAAGACTTTGTGAGAAACTACTGATGTCATTACAACACTAATGACTTCAAAGGAAAGCTTCCGTAACCCATTCTGTTACAGAAGCTCTGTCTATTGATTAAAAACATAAACTGTAAGACTTATCCACACAGCATGCTCGCAATGCAAGATATGCCTAAAATTTGATTGTACCTAACTGGAAGGCTTAAACACTTTAACATATTTCATACAAACGCAGCACACCCCTTGTTTCAATTAAAATCACTCACAGCAGAAACTTGTAATATTTTCAGAATGTCAACCAATAAGCGGAACAAACACAATATTCAAGTTACACAAGATAAAAACCAATTCCAAGGTTCAATCCGGAAAATAGTCCTAACTATAGGAGACTATGAACAAGGAGAAGGCTGAGAATTTGATTACCTGCTGTTGATGACATCAATCTCATGAAGTGTAACGCAATGCACAACCTCCTTCTGCTTCTGCAACTCCCTGTCAGGACCACTGCACTAACTTAACACTGGGTCCCATGGCATCATAGTCCCTGAACCTGGAAAATGACCTACCGACCTTGGTGATCTTCCAAGCAAATTTAGGTATTCAGGCCAATTGTTAGATGCTAAAGCTTGGGGCTTATTAATTGGTAATGGCTTTGAATTGCAATATTACCAAATTGAGACTGAATTGTACTCTTCAATCCTGGTACACCTTGTTCTGCATAGAGACATTGAGTCCCATCCTCTTGGTGAATCTCATAATGCAACTGTAGTGCTCATTCCCTTGCTAGACTGGTTTGGAGCAAGACCATGGTGTTATCTTATTTGAGTTTGCTACTGCTTCTCTTGATGACCTCTCTAAAGTTTCTAGACCTAGGCACACTCTGCAAGGTCTGTAACTTGGCTCTTTTCTCTTGCTGTTTTAGGTCTTGTTTAAGACCTCCATGTATCCAAAGAAAAAAAGCAGAGCAGCACTCCAATCATAAAAGTAGCTCCAAAAGAGTTTTCCCTAAACGAAAAAGAAAGCAATGCACAAAGCAATGCTCAAAATTAAACTGTCTCCTTCAGATATTCTACCTACCCATCTCAAGATCCCTCAAACATTGATCATCCTATCCCTTTCCATGCAAACTGACATTGTCGTTTCACATGATGAATTGATATACTAAAAATACAATAAAGTTATCTACATTGTAAAAGATTCCAGCAGTTGAAGAGCTTCACTGTAATAGGGAAAGTATAAGCTTCAAATACAGAAACTAACCTCATAATTACTTACTTTTCTATCAATGACAACAAAGCAGGATCTACTTTTTCTTTAGACAATAAACCAATGATTAATTCCATCGTCCATGCATCTGCAGAGAAACCCCTGTCCATCATTTCATGAACAAGTCCCACTGCCTTTACTGTCTCGTCATTATTGAGAAACCCTCGGATAATTGTGTTATATGTGCACTCATTTGGAGAATGGCATTTATCTTCCATTTCTCTAAGCAACTTTTCCACTTCATTTATTAAGCCTCCGTCAAAAAGTCCCTTGATCATTATATTGTACGTCCTTGCATCAGGTTCAAGTCCTTTTGATGATAAACCGTAAAAATGGTCCCTTGCAGATGCAATTTTTCCAGCTATACACAAACCTTCAATAAGAATACCGTAAATTACTATATCCAAATCCAGCTTCATGCATTCCATCTCTCTAAACAACTCCAATGCCATTGCAAGTTGTTGGTTTTTACACAGGCCATCCAGTAAAACAGCATAAGTTTGAATATTTGGAAGTTGGCCACAAGCTTGCATCTTACTGAACAATTTCTGTGCATCTTGTATTCTTCCTACTTTGCAAAAACCATCCATAAGAGCAGTATATGTAATGGTATTTGGAAGCAGTCCACTATCAGACATTTCCTGAAAAACCCTGGTGGCATCATCTATCTGTTTATGCTTACAATATCCATTCATCAGTATGTTATAACTATGAACATCAACACCGGAGCCTTTGCTAATCATAAGATCAAAAACCTCTTTAGCTTTCTCCATTTCTCCTCGTAGACAGTAGCCATCCATAAGTCCTGTAGGTGACGTTATCAGGTTTGATACCTCTTTGAATCATCATTTCAAGCACACTTTGTGCTTCCACAACCATCCCCTCCTTACAAAGTGTATCGACCAGGATAGTGAAGGTTACTAAATTCGGGAAGATATCTTTACTGACCATCTCATTCAACAATCTTGTAGCTTCTTTCCACTGGCCTAATTTGGAAACTCCATGAATCAAAGAGGTATAAGTAATGACGTCAGGGGCAATACCCCTACTAATCATTTCTGAGAAGAGCTTAAATGCATCGGGAACTAGTGTATCCTTACAAAGACTATCAATGATGATATTATAGACAACCACATTAGGCTTACAATCTCGAGATTGTTGTTCCATCTTTCTAAGCAATTGAATAGCTGCAGTATTATTTCCCATCATGCAATAGCCCTTTATTAGTGTTCCAAAAGTAAACGCATTCGGCTTACAACCTTGGAGCAGCATTTTGCCGAAAAGTGCTGCTGCCTCAGAGACTTTACTCTCAAGGAAAAAACCCTTGATCAGAGTGTTGAGGGTGGTAGCATCTGGTTCATAACCAAATTTGAAGAACTTTCCCAACACAGACAAACTGAATCCCATTTGGTTCAAATGACAAAAGCAGTTTATCATGATGTTCAAAGTATAAACATCAGGAACAACTCGCAGCAGACACATTTGGTGAAACAAAGAGATGGGTGCCGAATGATGTTTCAATTGAGCAATTTGACCCAAGATTTTATTGAAACAGACAATAGAAGGCAGAGGACGCATTTGAAGCATAGTATTGAACAAGCTTAAACCATCCTGGAGACTAGTGACTTTGGGTGGGTCTCTTACAATCTGGGTGTTCCTAGGCTTTGAAGCTTGGGAATGAAAAAGTGCAGAGGAGTAATGGTTGAAGGAAACAAGAGTAGACTGAAGACGAGGCATACCTCTAGTGTTGTTGCAAAAACAAGAAGAGGCAGTTCTCCGCATCATCTTTAGCTTCCACGAGTCTGAGCCAGCGTTCAAAACTAAGTAAGAAAGCGGCTTCTACTTCAACATCTGGGTGTGGAAAGAAGGGTGAGAACTGGGGAGCCTGGGCCTTTCTACATTAGTTTCTCTTATCAAAAAATAAATAAAGGAGTAAATTCAGTTTAATCCTTCAAACTCTAGACCAAGTCATTTTTGTTCTTTTAATTAAACTCATTCCTGATCTCTCAAATTGCATCAACTTCGTTCAAAATTTGAATTTGACTCCAAAAATGACATCATGCGTTGAGCTGGAGCCGACAAGGAGGTCCCACATTTCTGATTTTAAACCCACAAGGAAGACAAAATGGACATTTTAAATTTAATCTAATTTCTAATTTTTTTTCTCTTATTTTCTCTCCTTTCTGCCTCTCGCTCAAATCTGAAACCTCTACTCTCTCTCTCATTCCCAGCCGCCACTCCAGACTCACTATCCTGACTCGCTCGACTCGTCGCTGCGCTCCCGCAACACCGACTCCTGGGACGACCCTCTCCCGCCGGCGTCCAGGCTCCAGCTGATGTGCAGCTCCTGCGACCGCACGACAAGTCGTTGTGCTACGTCGGTAGCGACACTCGAATCATCATCATGGACAGGAACACTTCGCTCCTGGACCTCTCGAATCGGCGATGCTCAACCGCGACTTCTCCGACTCCGCCTCCGTTAACTGCTTGCTCGTCCTAGACGACGGTGGTGGCGCCTCGAACAATTTGAATTGCGGGATCATAAGTCGTTTGGGTCAACATCGTCGTCTCCATTGCCGGCGAATTTGCCTCCGATTCTGGTCCACGTGGAAGATGGCGGTGGGAATAGAGCGCAGGATCAGAAGGTTGGGATTGGAGCAGTTTGCTCAAATGACGAACGATCTGATCACGATGGATATCGGAAACCGCTTCCTCCTTAGCCTTAGCAACAGAGTCTACCTCCTCAGTCGCAGCCCAAATCTACTGGAATTTTTTATTTGCCGTCGCCAGTTTCAGTGTCAAGGTATGCTTTGCTTGTCACCTACAAACTAATTTGCTTGTTTAAACTGTGCATGAATTTCTTAGGCCTTCATATCATAAACAGAATTGAATGTTCTTTGACTTGTGCTCCAAATTAGAAATTTTGTTTTTGTAGACAAATTTGCATGTTTAGATCATACTGTTATTGTTGATTGGATGATTGATTATGATCAAGTAGTTGATTGTGGCATTTTTCTGCTTTGTTGGATTTATTTGCAGTGATCATAACCTATCAAATGCTGCCATATCTCGCCCAAAACCTGTAATTTATCAAGAACCAGTAGCTCAAATACCCGCCGTAACCCCCACAAGAGTTAATGTCTCTGATCCAAACCTCAGATTCAGATGCAACAACAGGTTCAGGATTCCGAGTATGTAGTGGGAGGGGACGGTTTTGAGAGAGTGTGGAGTTTGGTTGAGGTGGTGGGTAGTGGAAACTTGTGAGCAGAGATTCATGGTGGTCGGCCGGTGTTCATGGCGACTGGGAATGAGAGAGAGAGAGAGAGAGAGAGAGAGAGAGAGAGAGAGAGAGAGAGAGAGAGAGAGAGAGAGAAGATTTTAGATTTGAGTGCGAGGCAGAAGGGAGAGAAAACAAGAGAAAAAAAATTAGAAATTAGATTAAATTTGAAATGTCCATTTTGCCCTTTTTGTGGATTCAAAATCAGAAATGTGGGACCTCCTTGTCGACTCCGGCTCCAGCTCAGCTCATGACATCATCTTCGGAATCAAATTCAAATTTTGGACGAGGTTGATGCAATTTGAGAGATCAGGGATGAGTTTGATTAAAAAAAAATAAAAAAAAAAGAGGGACTGTTTGGCTCTAGTTTTTCTTGAGCTGGTCAACAGTCTCTTTTCTGCGCGGGCGTGCCAGCACCGTTCGGGTGCGGTCGTCGGGGGTGTCCCTTGACCTGACTTCTATCAAGCGATTGTAGACGAGGAGAGCACCAACCTCGTCGTGGGATTCTTTATGCCTCGTGGCGAGGACTTTTGCTGAGCTTTCTTCTTGTTAACATAATCGATACTCAATATTGTAGATTGAGCAGAGCGACATCACCGGGAAGTATTGAGAACTTGCTAAAGCGTGACTTTAGCTTGGCTGGGTTGCTAGGGCGTTACCCTTGCTTGGCTGGTTCTGTAACCGTTGTGGTCGCGGCACTACCGTCGGCTCCCGAGGAGACTAGGACCGAAGCACTTTGACAGAGGATTTGGTGGCACTGAAAGTCGGCTTCCGAGAAGACTAGGACTAGTAGTGTGATCACCGATAAGAGAAAGAAAAGGAGAGGAGTTGCTCTTAGAGAGGTTTGCTCTAGAGAGAACTTAGATCATCTTAGAGATGTTTTGATGTGTGAATGAGTGAATTGTTCTATGTTGTAGCCTCTATTTATAGGCTACCAAGCAACACTATTTGGCATTTAAACAAATCATAATGGAGCACTTATGAGTTTATGGAGCACTTATGAGTTTATGGAATTGTTAGGTTCAAGCACTTAAACACTAATGGAATGTTAGGTTTAAGTCATTTTCTGCTCCCTTATCCCTCAATTTTTATCTCCACTAAGAACTCAGATTCAACCTTCGATTTCTTCATATGAAATGATCCACCATGAATGTAGATTATTGTGGTAAAATTTCAGAATTTATTTCCCTGTGGTTGGGCCAGAAATGCTGCTGGACCTCTTACAGGTCCAGTTTCCAAGTTTTGCTTCTGCAGAAAATTGGACTGTTTGTTTGAAGGTTTTCCACTCCGAACGAGCTTTGGCACTCTTCATAAGAAATGATTAATGGGATGTCTAGAATTAATCTGGAAAGTTTCAACTCATTTGGAGTTCGGATGGTTAGTCCGCCATCCCTCATTTCTTGTCTAGCTCGCTTTCTCCTAGCCGAAGTAGGAAAATGTGCTAAAGTTGATTTTTCATTTCCATGTTTGGTAGGCCTTATTTAGCCTCTTAATAATATATTTTTGAACTTATCGAAAATATATATGTGAGCCACTGATATTGGCTCAATTTCTCCAAGACACGCTTTGTCAAACCAAAATGCTCATTTTGGGTCCAAACATTGCCCCCCAGACCTCGAAGTCAAAGGTCTTCGTCTTGACTGAAGAGGTCTTGAATCAGCACTGCTCTTATAACATCATTGCTCCAAAGCCACTTGTATTGGCTTGACTGATAATACTTGACTGATTCCATATAGGCCTCTAAATAGGCCATAAAGCTTGAATGCCACAATCTGGATTGCCTTTGTTATGAACTGATGCTTCCTTTGCCAACTTTAGTGCCCCCCATGGATCTGGCGAAACTTGGGCAGGTTGTAGGAGATCAGAACTTTAGCGTGCCCCCTATGCGAAGGAGACTGCTTTTGATCGCGAATGAGTATCCTTCTCTTCCTTGGTGGTAGCTTCGCCATGTGTATAGCAACATGTATCTGCCTTGTTTGCGGGCTCTCTGTTGATTTTCTCAAATGTAGGTGTTGAAGCCACTTTCCTGGCTAGATCAAGGCCTATAGTACTTGGCGAAATAAGATGCAAAATAGCAAACTGTTTGCTGTCATTTAATCCTTCGCGAGTCTTATGTCGAAGAGGATGATTAGATCATGGCTATCGACATCATGACGTGTGACCAGGTGAAACCACCGTATCTGCTACAACTTTAGTATCTAAAACCGCATCGGTTTTAATCATGTTTTATTTAAAAAACATCAGGCCACTATGCTGGCCCCGCGGTGGTAGGAAAAGGTGGAATATCTTCACTGTCGCCTTAGATGCGATTCTCAAGATGGAATAATGACTCATTAATTTTTAACTAGGGCCACTCACTGGCCCAGCTAATAAACTAATCTCCAAAAATATCTGAGCTATAAATCAAAGTGTAATGGAGAAGCATCTTCACTGTCGCCTTAAATGCGATTCTCAATATGGAATAATGATTCATTAATTATTAACTAGGGCCACTTACTGGCCCAGCTAATAAATTAATCTCCAGAAAGATCTGAGCTATAAATCAAAGTGTAATGGAGAAGTATCTCCGCTGTCGCCTTAGATGCGATTCTCAAGATGGAATAATAACTCATTAATTATCAACTAGGGCCACTCACTGGCCCAGCTAATAAATTAATCTCCAGTAATATCTGAGCTATAAATCAAGGTGTAATGGAGAAGTGTTCCTCACAACCCAGAAATGGCATCCAAGAAACCATTCGTTATCGATCAGGCAGATGAAATCACTGAGAAAGCCGCATTCACCTGGCGGACTAACATGAGTGTTCGATGTAGAAGTCAGACCGGAGAGGAGAGAAGTCGACTGATGGGCTTTGGTGGCAGCGATAGTCAAGCGAGTCTGGGTCCCACACCTCGCGATCGTTTGCCAGATGATGCTATGGCCTATTATGCGCTTCCCATCCGCCGTCCCATAGCGGCTCTTCGGCAGGTGCCTGGTGATTTTAGCAGTTGGGGACCAAGGAGGAAAGTGGGCTTCTGGCCTACCGTCGCTCCCGAGGAAAAGGTTTGGTATCAGGAGGTCCGAGCGAGAGATTTGGCCCGATGGGATGCGGTGGGTATCACCCAAACCATCGATCTATGCTTCTGTCTTCCCCATAATACTAGCCCTGCACCGCTAGCCGCCGCTCTTTGCTTCTGGAACACCTCCAGCAATACATTCGACTTCCAGTTTGGGCAGATGAGCATAACTCTGCTGGATGTTCTTACCATCACGGGGTTGCCCATTGACTTTGACCCCTATGTGCATGGTCAGTTTGATGGCATTCAATTTTCTTTGAGAATGGATATGGCTGGTCGAGGGCATCACAGCAGATCCTACCCATTCTGGCGCAACTATTACTGTACCCAGCGTGACCATACAGGAGGTATCGCATTCCTGGAATTCTGGCTTTGCAAATTTATCTTTTGCACTTCTTCCAACAAACCTACTGGGCCCTGGAATTCTCTGGCCACTGCTCTCTACAATGGTATTTGCGTTGGCCTTGGGCAACCTGTATTAGGTGCGTTATATCGCTCCCTTTATAGAGCCGTAATGCGCCCCTTCGATACCGAAATTAGTGGTCCCTTCTGGATCCTTGCCTTTTGGCTGCAGATTTATTTCCCTCTCTTCCGTCGCGGTGATATTCCAAAGGAACCTCCAGTTGATTCCCTTTTGGGGAACTGGCTTTGCCGCAACGTAAGGTATCGAGCTCCTCCCTACTCCGAGTGTTTTATTTACTTGTACTTGCTGGGAGAGATGCCGGACCCAAAAATAGTCCTTTCTAGGAGTTTCCCTCCTCCCCTTGACGATGGCTTTCTGCCCAGTGGACGGGATCATAGCGAAAGAGCCCTCCTGTCCTTTCGTCGCGCCATCTCCTGCTTGGATATTCGTCTTGCCACCGACCGCGTAAGTTATGAGCTCTATGCCCCTAACCACTTCGCTCGCCAATTTGGGTTGGCCCAGTTGGTACCCTGGCCTCTGGTTGATTCTGCCAATTACTACACCTCTTGGCGGAGATTAGCCCCACCTGGGTCTGTCCCTTTTCAGAGTCAGTTTACTTTGATAGTGATTCCCCCTTGGGTCAGAGCGCTGTACCCCCTCAACGATGTCGACGAAGATTATGCTGATTGGTGGAAAGAAGTGTCCGTGAACTGTTGGGACCTGCCACATGACGAACTCTTCGTCCTGATCTTTCGTGGCATGAGTATTCCTGGTCCGGAGGACCGCAAGATTCTTGAGCGCTTCTCCAACCCTGCAGCACAACCCCCGCGACCTATTCTAACTTCTCGCTCATCGCGTCCAGGGATACAAATCCACGAGCCTAGGGCAACAGTAAGTTTTTGTCTTTCTTCACCATTCCTTTTCCTTGTGTTGATTTTCCCGCTCTTATTCCTGAGTGTGTTTTGCAGCAAACTACCCAGAGCAGGATAGCCTCTGTTCAGGCCGGGAAACGCAAGGCAATAGCAGAGGAGACTTCTGAGGGAGAGTCTTTGCATGATGAAGATCCCGCTGAGGTAATTTAGTTAAGAATGATCCCAAACTTGTATATTTGGTGCTTCCCCCCTTTTTGAGTTATGACTCTTTTCTCGTACAGGCCACTGCTGTCTTTGCTTGCAAACGCGATCGAGCTCAATTTGTCGAAGAGAGTTTTGAAGATGACGAACCTCTGGGAATGCGATTGGTAAACTCCGACCCCGTCTTATCCTATTTAAATTTTAGAATCTGGGCAGGATCTTCACTATGTATCTTTTGACAGGTCCGTCAAAGGACCACTAATCCCTCTCGCTTAAGCGAGGCTAGACCCTCAGCCACTGCAGAAGAACCAACTCTCTCGCTAGTTCAAGCATCAACTAACCCCGTGGCGCCTCTTCCGTCTCCCACATCTACAGAGCATCTGCAAGGTCCTACCATTCTAATAACGATCTCCGATGACGACTCCTCGGAGGATGAAAGCGTGGAAAGCCACTCTGAGACTTCTGCCGCTTATGAGGAAATGATGACGACAGAGATTCTCGCGGCACTAGAGGTTCAAGAGGTGAATGAGGCGGGGCCTCTTCCTCTTGGTGACCACGTACCAGATATTGACCCGACAGCTCGAGAGGTAAGCCACTGTTTGGCCAATACTTTCCATTTCCCTTTAGATCCAACCCCGCTCTCTGACATTTCTGAACCTGACCAGGATTCTGTTTGTACCGAGGAGGTGGCTGCAAACGCTGCTGGTCTTATCAGCGGGACAGTCGCCCCAGAGATGGAAAATGATACTGACGGTGGTGGTGCCCCCCAAGTCTCGCGAACAAATGAGACAACCGTCGAAGCTGAGGGCTCTGTGCTTGAATCTGCTCCACTTGCCCATGGTGAGCCGCGAGTTGAGTTTCCAGATTCTCCCGCGGCTGAAGGGATAGACCAACCTATTGAAGATGAAGAAACTGAGGAAGCTGTCCACCCTTTTGCATTGGTGGTTCGTGATCCTGTGGCGCCTCTGCTGCCTCCTCCTCCTCCCACCAGATTCGAGAGACTGATGAGGGTGTTGGAGATAACTCCTCCTTCTGCTGTGGATGAGGCTAAGATGGTGCTTCACGAACATCTGGGTCCTCAGGTATTGGAGACAGACATCCTCCTGCGAGTCTTGGAAGCCCTAAGGTATCTTTGCCAGGAGAAGGCATTGACCCTACAGCAATTTAGTGCCATTGATGATCTGCTGAATGAACTTGATGAGGCCCGCCAACGTCAACCGGCCGCGAACGCCCAGGCTCACGACACTCGAGAGGCTATGAATAGCCTCTCTCGAGAAATGGACATCTCTCGCGGTATTTTAAATGAGCGAACCATCCGCCTGCGGGAATTACAAATCCAAAGGTCCGACTTCAAACTTCGGATCGAGGACCTCCATACCGGTTTAGCCTTTGTTGAAAACGCGATTGCTACAGAAGAAGCCTAACTCGATGAACCTCTGGCTGCTTCTGAAGAAATGGGCCGCAACCTGGCCCATCTCAGAGAACGGGCCACTCAGGCCGAAGCAAATGCTATTGCGGCGAAACTCCGCGTGGAGGAACTTTGCTTGAAATTGAGCTTTGCGGGCCAATCTCTGTAGGCCCCCTCGAAAACCGTTCGGTCTCCTCACATGCTGTTAATCCCTTCTTTTCCGAGATTTTAGGCATTAATCACTCGTTGAAAAACAACGGTCGTGAAAAAATAATCTCGTGAATAGAACAGTTACCTCCTCGAAAACCGTTCGGTTTCCCCACATGCTATTAATCCCTTTTTTCCCGAGATTTGGAATCACTAATCTCGATTTACTGACATCGGTTTTGAAATTGAGCTTCATCCAAGGGTGGGGATTTGCCTGAAGTCCCTATAAATAGTTGTATTTCAGGAAGGGAATACTCACAACAACTTTTCTGAAATATTCGAGAAATGGCCTTTCAATCCTTGCTTCTTTTTCTCCTTCTTCACAAATCTTCCCCTCATGAAATGACCTTTAGCCTCTAAATTTTAGGCTTTATGGCGTAATCTTAAGCCTGAGTTAGGCCTCATGGCGTAATCTTAGGCAACCCCTTGTTTCGTCCTTTCTGGAGTCTGTAACAACAATGCCAGGCTTCAGATTGGTTTAGAAACGCGAGGGGGGCTCCGAGTGTGGGATCCACGATCTTGCGAGATCATCTTTGTCATAATCCTACACACGGAGCGAAACGGAGAAAGGGAGGACGGCCACTCTGAGGTTCGTCTTTCCTCCTCTGTTTCCTTCCTTCTGGACCCGGCCCGTGTTGTGCCCTCCAGATGGAAAGGGCTTTGGTTCTCACCTCCTTCTCCCCCTTTCTCTTCTTGATAGAATCTTGGAGGGATGAGAAGGGCTGGACTCTTTAAAAGAATGGGTTCAAGCCACAGAATGGCTGTTCCTATACTTCACGTCCAACTAATGGTGGTTACCAAGGCTAGAGGGGGTGCAGAGACTCAAGCTGATATTCGGTTCCTTCACTCTCTGCCCCTCCAGGAGATAATGGCGCGGCTCAACCCGGCGTTGGATTCCATAGCTGCTTCCAATTGAGGGGGCTTGGAGGCTCCATTTTCTTTCACTGGAGTCTCCCCTTCTCATGGATAATGGCGTTGGCCAAGCCTATGTTGTATTCCTTTGCCGCTTCCATGTAAAGGGGCGCGGCTCAACCCGACGTTGGATTCCATAGCTGCTTCCACTTGAGAAAAGATTCAGAAGATAATCCAAAGATTCCTGTTTTGTATTCTAGCCACTTTTGGCTTTGTAATGAATGTACTGCTTTTGGCCGCAAAGCCACTTTATGAATACAATAATATTTTCTTATCCTGATATCCAAATATTCGTGAGAAGCCAATAATTGTGTCTCGCAAGGCCCCAAATATAAGCCCCTATAGTTGTATATTGAAAATAATATGAACTTTTTTTTAAAAAAAATATGCTCCGCGTCAAAAAGAGACTCGCGGTGAGGGTTTTGAGAAAATATGTATCTTTTGGATCCACTTGCTGGCTCCCAACTCAAAACTCTTAGCGCCAATAATTCCTTCTTTTCCGAGATTTAAGGCACTAATCACTCGTTGAAAAACAACAGTCGTGAAAAATAATCTCGTGAAAAGAACAGTTACCTCCTCGAAAACCGTTCGGTTTCCCCACATGCTATTAATCCTTTAATAATAGCTAACTCCTCAAAAACCGCTCCTCCCATGCTGCTAGTCCCTTTTTTCCCGAGATTTGGAATCACTAATCTCGATTTACTGACATCGATTTGACTCCTCTTTGACCGTCCATCCAAGGGTGGATATTTGCATGCCTATATCTTCCTCCACATTATAAACCCAAATTTCCAATCCCGAAATCATTTCATCAACTCGAATATTTCTAACAGCAATCTTTCTTAATTACTCATCATCATCACTCTTCAATTCTTGCATTCTCTCAACCCATCACCAATGGAACCACAAACCCAGCAACCAACCGAGGATGGAGGAAGCAACAAAGCAGCCGCAAATAGTGCTAACATGCTTTATAAGCGGAGTAGGTGGACTCCCACTACAGATCAGATAAGAATCCTCAAGGAGCTTTTCTACAATAAGGGAGTTAGGTCCCCAACTGTAGAGCAGGTTGAGAGGATCTATCTCCAGCTGAAATGGTACGGCGAGATCGAGTTCAAGAACGTCTATTTTTGGTTCGTGAACCAAAGGGCTCGGGAGAAGCAGAAGAAGAAGTCCACTTCGGATGTTCATGTGCCCATGCAAAGATCAGGGCTTGTTGGTGATGACAATGTTGCCAATTCATCTGCACCTGCTTCTGCTTCTTCTGCTGGTGTGATGATTGTTGTTAACGGGCAGATGGGGAACTATGGTGGTTATGGATCTATGAACATGGAGATTGAAACCCTTCCTCTGTTCCCCATGCATGGTGAGGACATCTTTGGCAACATGAAGACTACTTCCGATGGAGGTGGCGATCACGGTGGTGGCTCTCACATTTCCCTTGAGCTCAGCCTTTCCTGCGAGGGCAAAGCTGGAAAAAGTTTCCGGAGCCGCTGACTCGGCTTAGTAGCTTCGCGAGTGTAGGGACACTTAGAATTGCCCCCTAAGAGTTGTATTTATGACTTTTTTATTTTATTTTAGCCATAATTTTGGAGATTGAAACCCTTCACAGACAGTTGAAAGGGCATCCTAAGACTCAAAACAAAACAAAAACTAGAACAACACATAAAGTGACGCAACATACAAGAAAAAACGTTTTGGACTTAGGGATATTTCTCTTCTCCTTTAGGTAACTCCTTTGGAACATGACCAGGTGAAGAGAGGAACGATTTTGGCGGAGCTCAGCTCACTTGATTGACAGGGGACGAGACCCTTTGTCAGCACTTCTCGTATCCAAACTAGACCTTAGACATCACATCCCATTGGATGCGCCCGATGAAGAAGATATTTACCAAAAATTCATTTTGACTCTAATAATAAACAAACAACCAACGAAATAAAGAACAAAGATAAACAAAAACTGAAATATGAATATAAAACTTAAAACAAAGTTAACGAAATTATTATTATTATTATTTTTTTTTTTTTTTTTTTTTATAAGTAGTTGAATTCAATAAGACAAAGTGCATCAAGGTTTAGACATGCGGCCCAAGTATAGTGGCCTAGACACAAATTTTCTTTCAAATCCTTTGGGCAACCTTACTGAAATGGCCAGGTGGGGGAGGGCGAACAAGAGAGGCAGAATCCATTTTGGCATGAGCTACTCCCACATAGTGGTTTAGGCCCATTTGCACGCACTTCTGGATTCAAGAACCTGTCATGAACGTTGTCCCCTTTCTAGACACCATTTCACATAGGCTATACTTACTAAGATGAGAAATGTCATAAGTGTGAAGACAGTTCAACAAGTGTTAATAAAAGCCGCCCTTAACCTTAAGAGACCTGAACTAGGCATCAATAAGGAGTTTAGGCCAATATTAACAAAAGAGACTTCACCTATTCCGTTATGATTCACAACCCCTTACCAAATTCAACTTTTTTTTTTTCTTTTTTTTTTTTTAATATAAATGACGAAAATAAAAGTGAAAACTGAAAATTGACAGGAAATTAAAAACAAAGAAAGAAGTTAGCAGCACTATGTTTAGCTAACCTCCAGAAGGCCACGGGGGAGGCCATCTATGCTTCACTCCAAGCTCAGATGCGTAAAAATTTATAGCATGAAAACCCCCCTTGTGAGAGCTTGAAGGAAAGCAACAAAGATACTTCGCGTGCCAAAATTGGAAGAAATTTAGCTCGTAGGAGGAGTAATCTTGCCCCCCAAGTATCTTTGTTGGCATAGAATTAGCCACAGATTGGCCATTATAGACGACCACTTGTTGGTTTGAATTCTCATGATCAAGAGCCTCAAAAACGACAATTTGGTCGCCTAGATCATATTTAATCACCGCTTGGCTATTAGAATTTTTAAGAAATTCATGTTGGTGATCAACAGAATGAACATGAGCTCCATCTTGCCCCCCAAGAATCTGATCAGTAGCCACATATATGGCTGGGTCAGTGGAGAATTCAGATATTTGTTCAGAGACAACTTTATTGTCAGAAGAACAATCTTGTGGATCATCTTCTCCAAAAGCAGCCTCTGTGTAAGGCTGTGATTCTCCAGTGAGGCGTTTAGGTTTATCGCCATCTGTAGGCAATTCAACCTCAGAAACCACCTCTTCGCGAGCAGATTCTTGACTTTTCAATTCTCCTTGATGCGAATTAGCCAAGGTAGAACCTTCCTCGCGTAAGGTCGTGAACTCAGATGTGATGTTCGCGGCAGGTTGGGCAGTCTGTTTGTCTCTGCTCGAGAAAAGCTTTTGTGACTGCTCTTTAGCTTTCTGAGCATTCTGATTCATTCGCTGCTTCAACTCGCGAATTCGTTGTTCCCTTTTCGCAATCGAAGCTGCCAGATGCTTCCCATAATTTTCACTATGCAGTGTAAGGATGCGAAGCCTCTCGTCCAGGCTAGCATCTGGTGGAATGATGAGTGGTTCGAACTCATCATCAATGTCAATATTGCCAATGGTGGCAACATTGGCCATCTTGTCACTTTAGGAATTTCTTTTGGTAAAGATTTTCCCCTGACATCCCAATGATGGCGAACACAAAAAGACTCTAGTGTTATCCAGATTATCCCACCGGGCGTGCCAAAATGTTTGTTTTGAAGCCCGGTGGTTGAATGTGCTTCAAGAGAAATACTTCTGATGTAGTCCCACTGGGCGTGCCAAAATGTTTGGCTCCAGTTTTTCTTGAGCTGGTCAACAGTCTCTTTTCTGCGCGGGCGTGCCAGCACCATTCGGGTGCGGTCGTCGGGGGTGTCCCTTGACCTGACTTCTATCAAGCGATTGTAGACGAGGAGAGCACCAACCTCGTCGTGGGATTCTTTATGCCTCGTGGCGAGGACTTTTGCTGAGCTTTCTTCTTGTTAACACAATCGATACTCAATATTGTAGATTGAGCAGAGCGACATCACCGGGAAGTATTGAGAACTTGCTAAAGCGTGACTTTAGCTTGGCTGGGTTGCTAGGGCGTTACCCTTGCTTGGCTGGTTCTGTAACCGTTGTGGTCGCGGCACTACCGTCGGCTCCCGAGGAGACTAGGACCGAAGCACTTTGACAGAGGATTTGGTGGCACTGAAAGTCGGCTTCCGAGAAGACTAGGACTAGTAGTGTGATCACCGATAAGAGAAAGAAAAGGAGAGGAGTTGCTCTTAGAGAGGTTTGCTCTAGAGAGAACTTAGATCATCTTAGAGATGTTTTGATGTGTGAATGAGTGAATTGTTCTATGTTGTAGCCTCTATTTATAGGCTACCAAGCAACACTATTTGGCATTTAAACAAATCATAATGGAGCACTTATGAGTTTATGGAGCACTTATGAGTTTATGGAATTGTTAGGTTCAAGCACTTAAACACTAATGGAATGTTAGGTTTAAGTCATTTTCTGCTCCCTTATCCCTCAATTTTTATCTCCACTAAGAACTCAGATTCAACCTTCGATTTCTTCATATGAAATGATCCACCATGAATGTAGATTATTGTGGTAAAATTTCAGAATTTATTTCCCTGTGGTTGGGCCAGAAATGCTGCTGGACCTCTTACAGGTCCAGTTTCCAAGTTTTGCTTCTGCAGAAAATTGGACTGTTTGTTTGAAGGTTTTCCACTCCGAACGAGCTTTGGCACTCTTCATAAGAAATGATTAATGGGATGTCTAGAATTAATCTGGAAAGTTTCAACTCATTTGGAGTTCGGATGGTTAGTCCGCCATCCCTCATTTCTTGTCTAGCTCGCTTTCTCCTAGCCGAAGTAGGAAAATGTGCTAAAGTTGATTTTTCATTTCCATGTTTGGTAGGCCTTATTTAGCCTCTTAATAATATATTTTTGAACTTATCGAAAATATATATGTGAGCCACTGATATTGGCTCAATTTCTCCAAGACACGCTTTGTCAAACCAAAATGCTCATTTTGGGTCCAAACAGGGACCAAACTGATGTTTAGCCTAAAGTTTGAGGGACTAAACTGAATTTAGTCCATAAATAAAATACTTGCAATTTTTTTTTCATTTTAACACTAGAATGATCGAATCCTAATCTAATTTAATGTCAACTTAATTCGGATCCTCCTTAACCTCGATATGTGGTTTAGTAGATGTATTTAGTCCCCACACAGGAATATTCAAGATGTGAAACTCTCACGTCCTTCGTTTGAACGCTTAGTTCGCTTAGTGTAATTGTTAAATTATAAATGTGGCTAGATCGGAGGGGTTGCAATGTCATGTTGGTTGTCCGGACCTCCAAATGATTAGTCTGTCCGCAGATTAGTTCTTAGACCTAAAACTCCTTCACCGCTTGGTTTAGAAGCAAATTGAATAAACAGATAACAAATTTATATCTTTTAGGATATAATCCAACCAACACTCTTTCGCGACTTGGGTTAACTTCAAAACTTATAATATTTCATTAGAAATATTGCGGGATCTTTCCTTCCTTAAAATAATGTCATTTCTAACAAAGGCATCATACATATCGATCATTCATATGAGTTTGTCAAACATAGATCTGAGCAAATTCATGAAACTAGACCCAAAAAAATACCTTACATGACAGCAAATCATGAAACATGACCATTATTTTCATTTTTTTTTCACTGAAAACCTTGAATTTATACCAAAAAGAAATGAGAACAGTTGCGAAATAGTAAGAACTACAATATTTTCCTATCCAAACAATACCAGTTCATTTTGGTTTGTCGTAATGATTTGTTACAACTCTCCTACACTACACATAAGAGGTTAAAAACCCCCTTAAGAATGAAAATAAAATCTTTACACCGGAAGTCCAACGAAGTCACTAATACACCAGATGCAATATCCCTCCCAAGAATCCCAGCCTCATCGCAAGCCCAATGTTGAGAGAATGCAGCTCCACGTGTTCCGTGTTGGAGTTTGAATGTTGAATAATTGGCTTAAGTTATAATAGTTTATAATTGTGTACACATCAAACTTGGTATATTCACTAAATTGAAGTGGCTAAGAGGCAATCTGGCAATGACTCCTATGGCTCGTTATTTTGTAGGAAATGACTATCTTGCAGATGGGTTCTTTAAACTCAATGTATTGTCAACTGATAATTGGTTAATAGCATGTTAGATTAGGTCATTTCATCATTCTTTACATAGAATTGTGCAATTCTTAGCACCACCTTTCAAAATAAAGATGAGGCAACGAATATGTTTAAAACATAGAACCTAAAAGTATGAGAATCAACATGATAAAAAAATAAAGATCATAAGATCGGATAGAGAATTTGATAATACAAATACAATAAATTTTTCTTCTCAAGAAAGTATTCATCAAACAACTGAACCTTACACCATTTTGTTGTGATATTGCATATCGCACGAATAACACATTAAAGACATGATCAATTCTATGTTAAATATTAAATAATTCTCGAGTTCCACATGATCTACGGTTACGCTTTTTAATATTAAATAATTCTTTACCTGCGGTCGGGAAAGTTAGACTGATCAGACACCAAGCTCAGGTGCTCATCGACATAGGCAGATGAAGTAATTGGATCCTTAACATTGTATTCCCAGAGTAAACCTCCCGATTCCTGGAGTGAACATAGCAGTGGTCAATGTGCTATGTAATACACTGAATATGAATAAACGAAACACCATCTTTTACAATATTTTAGGGAACACAATTGCAATTCAATGATCAAGCAATCAGTGTCATTTTGCAAAATGTCTGAATATAATAAAAAATTGAACCCAAGCCTAAACATTTATAGACAATGGTTGCTCAAGTTTTATTGGAAGAGAGATCACCATTAAGTCTTGCAAATCCAGAAAAGTGGATGCAATACCCATATGTCTATCAGATCCTATTAAAAGATAACAGAAATGAACACATTACCTTTTGATCCTATTGTTCTATTGGCAAACAAACAAAGAAAATAAACATGATTTGTCATGAAGAAAATTTATACAAATATAAACATTACAGATTACAAATTAAGAAGAGGTCCCGGAACTTACGAGTTCGAGTGAATAGATGTTTCCATCTCTGGAACAGACAAGTAGCTGTGAATCATAAACAAAACAAGATAAGTTTATACAATGTGAAAGGGTTGCAGGATAGAATGTCCAAAATTAGGGGGTGACATGCTTACAGTTTCAGGACAAGTCCAACTTTATGATAATCAGGCAATTTGAACAGTCAACTTTACATTAGGATTTCTTGAAAAGAGCGTAAAAAGAAACATAAATTCAAAGAAATTTTGCATGAATATTTCTCTATGGAAAGAAATGCAGTTACCCAATATTGACAAAGTTCTCATAGTCAAGCTAAGGTGGCTCACATCTCTTGCCATTGGGTGATATAAAATGACACTAATCCACCATTGACGTCGACGTTGAATTATTAATGGGATGACTCCCAAGTCTCACCCTCACACGCCTCCACTTGACCTTCACAATCTCACTTTGCTAGTTTGCCACGCCTAGTCGACAGGAGGAACCCGAAAAGACATCTCCGTCCTCCCTTCCCCCCCCCCCAAACCCGACACCTGCGAGGGCATTTTCGGAAAAGGACCCGTCCGTCGTCCGCCTCAGCAGCAACCTGTTCCTAATATTTAAGAGCAGAATCGTAATTTACGTGCACAACTCAAAGTCCAAACCATTTGGTGACGCTGTTTAGTGTTTACACTTGCACCGTCCACCTTTCACCAACTAATTACTTGTTTGTTTGGGTTGCCCAATCAAACTCGACCTTTTAACTTTTTAGCAATGATTTTTCATACCATTTTGGTTGAGAGTTAGTGACCAAAATGGGATCGAGAAAATAGTCATTGAATGATTTATAGGCTTTTGTCTAGCTTGGTTAGAAAATTTAATTTTTATTCATCAATGGGTGTTATTATTTTTGTTTATCCTTCAAAATTGAGAAAATAAATCGCATTCACACCACCACACACCCGCCGCCTGTCCCATCGTTTCCTCATTGATGCTTGTGACACTAAGTGACTAACAACATTCTTTATTTCCTTTTTTTTTCTCTTTTTGTTTTATGTAGATTACTCTCTTTGTTACATGTCTCCCTACAACAAGATATTTTTTTTTATCTCTTATTACTATAACAACACTCACCCCTAGACAAATATCTTCTTTCCCCCACAACAAGATATTTTTTCATCGCATATTACTTACTATAACAACACTCACCCTTAGACAAATATCTTGTTACATGCAAATGTTGATTATGTATTACATGTATCAAATAGCGGACTAACGTGGTTTATACTAAATAGCATTTTTCTGGTTTATGACTATTTCTAGTTGCTAGCAGTACGCGGCTTAGCACATTAGACCAAAAAATTGTTTCAATCGCGTGTAAGGTAGAATTGTCACTCTTGAGCTTGATAATATGGAATTCTGGATCTAAATTCTTAAAAAAAAAAAATCAGAATCATATCCAAATTATTCTCATTTTACCGAGCTGCAACTCAATGTCAAATATCAGTGGAATACACTTTACTAGGAAGTAGTGTATGATTCCTATCTATCCACAAAGAGAACAACAGAATGAAGTTTTTTTTTTTGTTTTTTTTTTCGAGAAAACAGAATGAAGTTTCTTTGATTTCATTGTTTATGTATAGTGTTAATAAAAAGAGATAAAAAGAGAATAAGGAATTTCTTCAAGATATTTTCCTCCTCTTTTTTATCCGAAATTAGTCTCCATGATATGATACTTTGCTGGAACGTGAAAAGCACGGAATGCGTACTACGCACTCCGCGTACTGCAAAAGACACCACCCCTACAAAACCCCGCAATTATCACCTACTCTTCACCCCACTGTAACCCCGGTACAACCCCTACTCACCTCCCCAAATCCAATTTTTTAATCTCGAGAGGGGGGATAAAGAAGCGAACGGCGTCAGTCTAAAACCGTGAACGGCGTTAACCCAAAGCCTCCCTAAAAACGACCTCACAGAGAGAGAAGGATTCTTTCTGCAACCAACAAAGAAGAAGCGAGAGCAGCAGCAGTGTCTCTCTCTCTCACTTTCTCTCTCTACAAGTCGCACTTTCTCTCTCTAGCCTCCCGTCGCTCTCCGAATGCGCGGCTCCGTCACGGCAGGTCTGTGTTTGATTGCGTGTTGTGCTTGGAACGATGTGGATTACGGTTGTCATAATAGTAGTGAGATTTTGTGATTGAGTTTTAGAGGCCTAGGGATTTGATTTTTTGATTTCGAAAGTTTGACTGTGAATTCCATAATTTTTGCTCTAAATTCGGATCCTCCTTCTGACCTATCTAGTGGGATTAATATTTGCTATTTTGGGGGCATTATTTTTGGTTTTTTATTTTTTTTTATTTTTTGGAGTTAGACTTAATCTTTCACTCTGTTCCTTGAGAGTAGCAGATTGAATCGATGCCTGGAATTCTATATATTTTCGAGCAATATATATATATATATTTACTGTTTTTATTTTTTGTGTTGTCGGTGTTGAAAAAAAAAATTATAAAAAAAAGGAAAGAAAGAAAGTGGGACAAACAAATAAAAAATTGTTTTTGTCTAGTTCTTGAAGAACTAGAGGGGTTTATTTGACAGTCCCATTATTGGTCTCACTGTGTATTGAAGTGGATAATGGAAGAGCTTTAAGATTCGGATATTATTTGGAATTGGGTAAATTTTATATTCGTTTGATGGGGTTTTTAATTGGGAAGTTTGTTTTTGATCTGAGTTTCTTTTTGCGGTGTGTAGTTTGGGAGTTTATATCCTATTCATGATATTGCATATTTGCTTAAACTTTTGGCGGTATTCATGATGGTTTGTTTCGTTTATATGATTGCAGAGGAACAGCTATTTATGGGATTCAGCGTGTGGTGATTATCAGTTGAGTTTTTAAGTTTGAGTAATGCGTGGTATAGTTGAGGGTTAGTATTGTAAGTTCAAAGTGCAGTGTATTGGGAGGATGGGGTCTGCTTGTTGTGTCGCGGCTAGAGACAAGACAATAACAACCAGAGCTAATAGTGAAAATCTGCATCGTAATGTTCGATATTCACCCACGTGGAGCTTTCGATGGGATAACAGAGTCGGGGTAGCAGCTGAAGACACTTCTGTAAGTTGGCTTTCTGATGGGATTAGCAGAAATGATGGATCTGAAGTTAAATTTGAGTCGGCATGTGTATCAGAAGAGGGAAGTCCGTTGGAACATTTACAAAGACATGCCACGCAGAAGTCTATAGTTTCTGAAGGAACTGCTGGGAGTGTGAGAACCCCTGCTTCAGGTAAATTCTTATCCTCTATTTTTGATTCAGAAATCTATATTTGGTTCAAGATTTTGCTTTTGTCCTTTGCCAAAGTTCTTGTTATGAAATTCACTGGTTCGATAGACGAATAGTCGATTACAAATTCTTTGTTGCATTGTCATGTGGAGTTATGCTGTCTTAGTCTTGTATTCTTTTTGCAAGTTGGCCAAGCATTTTGTGTGTGCCATATTGTCTTCAGGATTACATGCTTATAGGAGGCATTGGCATCCTGAACAAACAATTTCTGCATCCAATAAAAAAAATTTAAAGGTTGAAGTACAAAGGAGGGTGAAGTAATTTGATTTACCTAGGTTTCAACTAGTTCAGGTTTAATCAGTTTCCTTCTAACCTAATAAGGATGGTAAAAAATGATCTCTTTCTATATTGTTGCAAATGCTGTTCGTACTGAAGAATTTTGGATATAAACAAGGCTATTGAGTTCATAAAATGCACATTCATAATGGTTTATCTGCATTTAGTCCAAACAACAGTGCTGAGTGCTGACATAGTTGCCAAATAGATACAAATTTCCATGGAAGGCCAGACTCCAAGCTACGGTTGACTATGGTGAGCCATGTGTTGCCAAATATGACTGATGAGGATGATGATAGAATTTTGTAAGAAAGACACTAACCAGATGAAGTTTCATGTAAAAAGTCCTTAAATGTGAACATGGATGGAATAAAAGGATTGCTTTTTCTCTTTTGGTGCTGCAGTATTTATTGAAGCCATATTAATTAGAGACGACGACTGAATGAGTTTTAAAGAAAGTATGAAAAATATAGCTGCATGGACATCACTGCACATAGGACTGGGGTGTTTGCAAACTATACAATCACAGCGTCAAAGGTTTATACCACATTATATAAATTAGATACAGCAGCTCTGATTGACACACTTGGTTGATTAGAGTCCTGTACCTGCGGATGCTTGTTATACTTCTCCCAGTCTTTTTTGTTGATAGCTCTTCACATTGTAGGTTGGAGAGTTTTTGGGCTTTTTCATGTTGACTAAGAAGTGCAGGTTTATATTACATTATTTTGATTACTCAAATAAGCTTTAAGCATTTAATAAATCATTATTACATTTTACATATATATATATATATATATATATATATATATATATTCAATAGGTGTTAAAATTTGTCTAGCCAATTGGCTATTGGTAATGGAATTTCCTTAAGAATGAGGGTGAAGGATGAGTTTTAAGGTTCTATCACCAATGGGTGCTTGTGTTGTGTTCTTTCTGTATTCCAAAATGTAGTCCGCTTTTCCTGATGCCCCAATTGTAGTTCGAATGCTAAAATAGTTGTTCTTTATAACTTCAAACACTAATCTGGTATCCAATCTTAAATGCATTGTTGGTATTCATGATTGGTTGTTTTGATTTCCTTTGACTGGCTTGTCAGTGGGATAGGTGAATTTTCTATTGCCTATTGCCTATTTCCTTGTCTATAAAGCAAGCTTGTGTCCTGTGGTTCTATAGAAGAAGATGAGATTGCATAGATGTGGCAGCTTTTCAAAAAGTTATTATATTATTTCCTGGAAAAGCTAACCTTATAGGATTTTAGAACTTATATGTGAAGCTCCTTGGCTGTTTTGATTATCTTGGAATGTAGCTTGATATCTCAGGGCAATTGCATCATACACCATATGATATAACACAAAGTAAAACATCTATTTTTTTACTTGCTGATTAGCATACTATGTTTGTTTCTTTTCTCCAACTGGTTTACTATTTAAAGTGGAATATGATTTGGGGTTATTGGTTAGTTAGATGGCAGTACAGATATGTTTAATTAATTTCTCCCTTGTAAATGTTAGTTGTACCATGACATTTTCCGCTGATCTATTTATACATGTCTATGGCAGATCAATCTATTTCAAGAAACATTTCCATGGATGCCAGTCTAGAACAGGTAGATCATATACGAGTGAGGCACTTTCTGCTATGATTTAAGCACCATATAGCATTCCATAAATATTATATTTTTAACTCCCTCGTTTGTGGATTAATTTGTAGACAAAGGAGTCAACGGAATCCCCAACAGTGTCATACCCGTCTCCTGCCAAGCTATCAGTTTCATTGCCTTCTACTTCATCCTTGTCCGCGTCCCCGATGTCATCCCAATATCACCTGCCTCCTGCTAGCTCAACCCCGTCGAGGTGTCCTCGCTGTTCTCCTAGACATCAGCTATTAAGGCAAGTATCTGACAGCCGAATTCCAGGAAACAAATCACCAAGCTACCTCTCAATATCTGAAGATAGGGCAAGGCTCCCTTCATGGAGCAATGAATCTGCTAGGGGCTCCCGTGGTGGGTCTTCAGATAGTTGGTCTATGCATGCATTTTCTGAGCTCATGGCCACATCTAATAGAGAAAGGTGGTCTTTTGATACTGAATCCTTTGGCTTTAATCGTGAGAAGATAACTAGATCCAATAGCAGAATATCAGCTTCCCCCTCCGTTGATTTGCAGACATGTGGGATTTGCTCAAAGCTATTAACTGAGAAATCTTCGTGGAGTGGCCAAAAGTTTATTGTGAACAATGAGCTCTCTGTGGTTGCAGTGCTAACATGTGGGCATTCTTATCACGCTGAGTGTTTGGAGCATATGACGCCTGATATCAACAAGTATGACCCAGCTTGCCCTGTTTGCACCTTTGGGGAGAAACAGATCCATAAGTTGTCTGAAAAGGCATTGAAAGCTGAAATGGATTTGAAGGCTAGAAATAAGAGATCAAGGAATCGGGTGCTAGATCTTGATAGTGATTCTGCTGTGTTTGATCGCTTGAAAGGCAGTGGACATCAAGGAAAGGGTCCTAAGATGGCATCCAGTTCCAGCATGAGAAACTCCTCGGGAAAGCCTTTTTTGAGACGGCTCTCATTTGGCTCCAAGAGTGCTCGAGCCCTGTCGGAGAATCATTCTACCAGAAAGAAGGGGTTCTTCTGGGCAAAATCTAGCAAGATGTGAGCTCACGTAGTGATGTTTGACAGGTGAGCCCAACTGTTAATTCATGTAATTAGTAAAAAGCTATATTACTTTTTGGCTCAAAACCATAATTTATCAACATGGTATGTTCTGGATTAGGTTTAGTTGGCACTGAAGTCAAAATTTCATGTCCAAATATGGGAGCTATGTTGTCTTACATAGAATGGAATTCTTTTTTTGGTTCTTGTTGGACTTATAATTGTTATTTTATACAGATTCCAGTATTGGTTCTTCTTTTGAAATATCAGTTGGATAAAGGGTTGTGAAGAGCACACATATCGTGTCACTGTAAACATCTGCAACTGCATACAGTCTTGACATTCAACAGGGTTAGCTTTTGGAGTTACACTGTAAAGAAGAAAACATGGAATATATAGAACAGTGATTTATAGTGAAAGAATTAGAAATGGAAATGCATAAATGATTTATGATCTGATTCGTATTTTTGTACAGATTCTTTTGTTTTTGCTTGATTGCATTCATATCAAAATGAAGTTATGTATGGTAGATGGATCCTGGATTTGCCAAAAAGCAACAAAATCTTTCTGCAGGGGGGTTGTCTTGTAATACTATGCGATTTTCATTGACAGAGATTTCTGTTAGTTGTAGATATTGATTAGAGCGAAAACGCAGGGGACGAAAAACTTAGAAAGTTCAAAGTTTGATGATCTAAAGAAGTCTTATTACCTCATTTCATTACTTTACTTACAAAAATTTGATTGGGAATGTATTCTCGATACTGACGTGATTCAACCTTTGCTATATTCTGTGATAACTGATGTTATTTTCACTTTTTTGAATTGCAACTGAAGTTTTTCATAGGAGTTTAAAGGTGAAGAAAATGGAATTTGCTCTGCTAAAAAATATCACATCTTTATACGCCTGAAAATTTGTTATTTCCTCATCTTAATTGTGGATTTGTAGTTGAACCGTTCACTTTGGCTGTGTGGCTCTATGAACTCTTATACTGTGTGGTTTAGAAGTACCATGTGATGTGCTAGAAAATGGTATAATGTTTTAACATACAATGAAGCTAAATCAAAAGACTAGATTTGATTCCGCATTACTAGATATGTTGGATTAATACATGACCAAGACATGTTCTACAGCATTTCAAAAAGAAAAAAGAAAAAAGATGTTCTACAGATATCTATGATTTAACTCTTTCCATTTGCCACAACTTACTTTCATGAATGTGATGGGCTTACTATGTTGCTTTTGTGGGTTTGTCTATTAGGTTTTGACTTTCGTTGTTCTAATACCACTCTCAAATTTCACCTGTGTGTACAAATTTATATTTTTACACAAAACAAAACAGTGTCCTTCATGAACTCATTTCAGAAAACAGAATTACCTCTACCCATTCCTTGCCCAAAATGCATGGTGAGATTAATTGTGATTGACATAGATACAGTAAGAGAACTTTCTCTAATCTAGACATCTAGTCACATCATTCAATATGTTAGGTTTTTGTCTAACTTCCCAGATGGTCTGTGCCCCAACCCAAGCCTCTTTGCCTCCATAGATATTGAAGTTGGAGACTGCATGAATCATAGTGGCGAGTGACTGAGTAATTCAAGAAGATGAGTTCTCCTACATAACCAGCTTTCCTTGCTCCAACAATGGCAATACTCAGTACTATTATTCATCATCATGGCTACGTACTCTTACCAAGTTATCATCCTCGTCGTGTGAAGTGGAGATTAAGGGCATTTTTAGCCTTGGCGACTCGCACTCCGATACAGGGGGTTATTTTGCTGCATTTTCACACGGGAGCACGCAATCAAAAGACTCCAGTTTTACTTTCCTAGGGAGTCGAGCCGGTCGCCTGATCGCGGATTTCTCGTAAATTCCTCCATATATTACCATGACGTATAAATTAGAGATATGATTATATTTTGAGCTAAGCTTTCTTAATATAGTAGTACTAATTAAAGATATGATTATATTTTGAGCTAAGCTTTCTTAATAGGGTTTTACTTCTTCAGTGATCATTTTAATCTTCAGTGCAGCTGATGGTCTTGGCTTCCCATTTCTGCCGTCGGTTCACTTCAATTTCAGATATGGCGCAAACTTTGCAACAATGGGATCAGCTGTTCTAGTGCCAAACAGTATCTCTGCACCAGTAAACCCCCCGACCACAAGCCCACTCACTCTGGACTTTCAGCTCGGACAGTTTAAGGCTTCCCAAAACCGAGTGCTTCATCAATTGCAATACAATAATTCCAAGCCAGCTGGTGAGGGTAAATATGTATACATACATTCGCTTGATTGATTCATTTTTACTTAACCGGAAGTATGACTGCATATATTCATTAATTGATGAACTTAATGATGACTAATTACTTAATTAGTGTTCAATTAGGATCTAAACCATGTGAGAGGGAGAGACAATCCAGACGTAGTATAATCAAAATCCTCACAATTAATACAACAAAGTTTCTATTGAGACCTCCAAATTTGCTCATCTGACCTCTCTACTCTCTACACCTCCTTCTTGCTTTTAAGTACCCAATGTTTGCTCACTAGACCTCCTTTTGAATTCCTAAAATAACCTTAGTTATATTATTCACATACAAAACAATAAATTACTCATTATACCTCTAATTCACTCACTACACCTCCATTTGTTTTTGTTTTTTTTTTTTGCATGCAAACACAAAAAGTTACCCAAACAAAATTTCTAGAACTTTCGTTCATGAATCAAACGGTCAGAACTCTCTCATTTAATTGAAACAAAAATATTTACAACACAATCTGACAATTAAGTAGCGCCCTAATTGAATAGTTCCAAAGTAAAATAAATCATGATCCTAGCTAGAACCATACTTGCAGCACGCACACACAGATTGATTACAATATTTATATATAAAAGTGAACCCATTAACTCCTATGCTCCTATTAATTGAAACAATGCTTCAATGTGGTGATTATACACACTGAAGGTCATTAAGATAATAATTTGTTTAATTATTCCGTAGTAATATTATTTATGTTGACATAGGTCGTACACTATTATCTAAAAATACTTGCAGATCACATCGTCAAAGAAAATATATATACACAGTGGCCTTAATTAATTGATATCATATTTGTTCGTTCTCGATCATTTACTTAGATATGGATGCAAAACTTTCTTGTATATATGATGATGGTCATGCATGTTGATAATGATCATCGTGATGATAAAGATAATATTGGAGACGCTAGAGAACTCAATTAGGGGTATCGCAAACACAGAAGAAGAAGAAGAACAAAAAGAAAAAAAAGAAGAAAAAAACACCAGCACTACCATAGCTCAGTAGATCGGCCCCAATCTTTGCACTGTGCTGCTCTTGTAGTTGTTGTTCAAGTTAGGCCTCATCATTTAGCCCTTTGGCCCTAAGCCCGCCCGGCCCGTAGGGCCGAAGCCCTACCCGGCCCTTGCATTAAGGCGGGCCGGCCCTACCCTTTCACAAATAGGGTAGGGTAAGGGTCATGCAAATGAAGCCCGACCCTACCCTACGGCCCGGCCATTTAAGCCCGCCCAATTAAGCCCTAATAATTTTCTATTTTTTAAATATATTTCTCTTTAGTCTATAACATACAACTTATCTCTTTTTTGTAATTGATTTCTAAGCTTTATTTTCTTTAATTTTTGTTTCCTTTGTTAAACAACAATTAATTTTGGGAGATTTAGAGAGATAGTTAATTGAACATAACCATCTTAACTAATATTTATAAATGTTATAACTTATAAGTTAATTCCAATATATATATATATATATATATTTATATTAAATATGATCAACAAAAAACAATGAGTCTTGTATTACTTATATAACCATTGAGCCACATTTTGAGATAAAAAAAATAAAAAATATATATTTCTTTTTGTTAAACAAATTAAGGCCATTTTAGGCCCATTTCGGCTCTATTTGGCCCTATTTGGAAGGCCGGCCCGACCCGGGCCTAGTGGCTCGGGCCTTTCGGGTAGGTAAGGGTTAGCCGACCCTACCCGGCCCTAAATTTTGTTGACTTTGACTAGGCCCGGCCCGACCCGACCCTAAGCCCTAAAATTTAGGGTAGGGCCGGCCCTAGCCCGGCCCATGATGACCCCTAGTTCAAGTGTAGGGTTTAAACCACTGTATAATGAAAACTAGGTTGAAAGGCTTGTAAAGAAAATACTAGTTAATTAAAAGAGTTAATTACTGCTTACTCCCTATACTTATAGGGTTTCGTCGTTTCAGTCCCTGACGTTCGAATTTCACCTAAAAACTCCTCGAACTCTCAATTTCCTCCCAATTGGTCCCTGCTGTCGAGCTCCGTCTAAATTGTCTGTTAAATTGCTGACGTGGCATCCATTTCACGCTGAAATGTCTATTTTACCCTCAATTGCTTTTTCTTTTTCTTTTTTTCTCTCTTGTTTTTTTTTTTCCTTTCCTTTTTCCTTTTTACCTACCACGCTCTCTCTCCTCCTTTGTTTCTCCCCGTCTTCTTCTTCCTCATCACCGACAATTCTGAATCAGCGAAAATCCAAACCAAATCCCTAACCAAACCATCCTCAGATTCTTTCCTTCCCCTAAACCAAACCAAATCCTTATCAATACCAACCTCAACCTAAACCAAACTGATCAAATCCAACCAAATCCAAATCTTTACCACTCCTCTTCTCTTACCTTCACGAATCGGTCCAGCCCGATCCCAATTTCCCATATGTCTTTGCAGGGGAGGTGGCCGGAGCGGTCCGGGTCGCGGCGGAGGACGAGGAGGTGGTGGTGGAAAGACGGCGGCTTTTGCAGATTGTGATCGATGGTTGTGCAGATTGTTATCGATGGTTGTGCAGATTTATTTTCTTCTCTCTCTCTCTTCTGTTTTTCTTTTTTTCTTTTTACCTCTTCTTCTTCCATCCATCTCTTTCCTCCTCTATTTATCCGAGTCAGGTCTTTGAGGAGTAGGTGGAGAGAGCCGACTAAGGTTTTGGGAGTGTCGGAGGGTTTGGAGTGGAAGATTTTGAGAGTGAGGAAGGATTCGTGGAGGGAGAAGGAGAGGGGGAAAGTGAAGCGCTCATTCCAGACGGGTCGGGTGGAGCCGGAGTCGTCGGATTTGGTGGCGAGGAGGAGGTCGGGGTTGACCCAGAAGACGGCGTAGGGCTTGAGGTCGTCGTTCTTCCAGTTGACGTTCTTCAGGTGCTTGGTGGAGACGATCGTGAGGTCGAGATCGGGAGGCTTCGGCAGCGGAGGGCAAGAGGATTAAAACTTAAAAACCAAATCGACGAAGAATCGAAGATAGGGTTCTTCGATTTTTAGCTGGTAAGTCGAATTTTTGGGTTTTAGACTTTTAGTTGATTTGCTGCCTCTCTCATGAATCATGATTCTCACAATCTCACAATTTCTAGGTTTACACTTTTCAATCGAAGGCTCGAACTCTTCACTCTTGGTTTGCTCTCTTTGACTCTTCCTCAAGTTGTGATTCTGTGAAGCTCGGTGACTCAAGCTTGGAGAAATTTTGGGTTCGATTTCTGGGTTCAAGCTCGGTGATTCTTCAAGCTCGATTTATGGGTTCGAATTTCTTGAATCTCTTGTTAAGTTGCTGGATTCGATTAAGTTTCTCATTCTTAAGTTTTTGATTTTGGGCTATGGTGTTTTTGGGTTCGATTAAGTTGCTGGGTTCGAGCTATTTTGGATGACTTTGCTTACTGTATCTGTTTTGAAATATCAATATTTGGCCTCTGTATCTATTTTGGATGTGAATTGAATCAATTGATTAATTAATAATTGAATTGCATATGTTTTGGCCTCTATGAATGAGAATTTAATCGATTGATTGATTGAATTGCATATTTGCATCTGTTTTGCCCTATGTGAATGGTCTCTGGAAGTTAAAGTGAATGTTGATTATGTTGTGGAGGTGGGTTCGAAGGAGGAAGAGAAGTGGAGGAGGTTGAGGGAGCAGGAAGTGAAGATGGAGAGAGCTGGGTATGTTTTTGGAAGAAGAAGACAACGATAAACAGAGGAGGAAGAAGAAGAGGTTAAAAAAAAAACGAGAGAGAGAGAAGAAAATAAATTTAAAAAAAAAAAGTAAGTGAGGGTAAATTAGACATTTCAGCGCGTGAGGAATGCCACGTCAACAATTTAACGGGCAATTTGGACGGAGCTTGACGGCAGGGACGAAATGGGAGGAAATTGCGAGTTCAGGGACTTTTTAAGTGAAATTCGAAGGTCAGGGACTGAAACGACGAAACCCTATAAGTATAGGGAGTAACCAGTAATTAACTCTAATTAAAATCATTGTCTATAATTGTCATTTTACAAGAGGATATATATGTAATTCAATAATTCAAAAGAAGTGGAGGTCCCAATAGAAAATCTCGCAATCCAGAAGAAGAAAATAATATTAGATTGCATGCTCTTTCTCTCTCTCGAAAGAAGAGGGCGGCTAGGGTTTCTTTGGGTAAGCTTGGAGGCTTTCGTCCGGCGGCTCCCGTGCCGTGCCAGGCTTTTAGCCTTGTCGGGGAGCGGTGAGTGCTACCGGGCGGGGTCATTTTTTGTTGGCCTTTTCTCAGCCTGTTGCTGAGGCGGCGCAGCTCGAGCCTTGACGAGCTTGCAAGCCTTGTGGTGGTCCTGCTTCTTCTGATCGCTTAGAGGCTCTGGCGGGAGCAGTTTGGTGGTACCGGCATTCTGTCCCTTGTTCGGCAGCAGTTGGCAGGATAGTGTGAGGTGGGGTTTTGACGGGCTCTTTTGGATCGAAGTTCTCCGATTTGATATGGGTGCTTCGGAACCATGCGGGGAGAAGGTGTTTTGGGGAGGTGGTGCTGCTTGTCGGTGTGCTGGCGATAATGGAGGAGTGGACGGTGGCCGACGGCTACTCGTGGCGGTGGCTAGAGTCTCGTAACCGTGGTGGAGGCGTGGTGGCTGCTGCAGCTTGGAGTTGGCTAAGGTTTGAGTGCTTTTGGGTCTGGGCTTTGCTTTGGGCCCAACTTCATTTTTTTGTTATCTCTTTTTGTCTAATAAGGCCCTCTTTTACGGGTGGGTGCAGTAGGCCTTGCATACCTTGTTTCTCTAGGACGTTACAATGTGTCCTAGGATCAATACTGATGTACACCATGAGGGTCTTAGGCGGATGTACTGATTTTTTTGGTGTTGTAGCTTCTTAGTATTCAAGGCGTAGTAGTCTAGGCTAGTAGTCATTTTTAATGTGCAGTCAATGTACTACTTGAGCAATGATTGTAATATGAGGGGTGTTTGTACCTCTCATGCTTGACCGAGTGAGATCGTATGATTTTATATCAATGGATCATTCTTCCGATCCCCTTAAAAAAAAAAATACAATCCAGAAGAAACCAATACTTCCAATTTTCAAGATCCACAAAACCCAAATTTTCTCGATTTAAACAAAAAATAAAGTAGATCCAAACCGGTTCAGTTTTTGAAGTTCATCTCTCATGGATTACAATTGAGGAATGCAGAATTCTCTTAAGGTTGGAAGAGAAGGGGAGGACGACGTGGTTTTGGTCAGATTTTCCCAAAAACATAAAATAGATGGCTTTGGTCTCAGTTAAGAGCAGCTGAAGCCATCATCTACTATGGTTTATCTAAACTAACTACAAAAAGTATGAAAAGAAAATCTTTAAAATAAAAAACCAAACCTCTCGGAAAAAGAAAAAGAAAAAAGTTTCGAGATTTTCCGTTTGCGCTGATCTTGTTCACCGGAGGACCATAGCCATTTCAGTGTTTCACTTATGCTGGATACACACACACACACTCAATGCCAGAGAACCTCAATCAAAGGCTGAATTGAAGATGAGATGATCATGAGAACAGTCGAATTCTTCGATGGGTGCGTCGAGAGTTGACAGCATAGCAGACAATGGAGATGGTGAAGGAGGAGGTAGAGAGAAAGTGAGAGCGATCTAGGCCTAGCTTTGGTCTTTGTTGTAATTTATTGGAATGGACACGTGTCAAATGATTATAGGCACACGTATGAAGCTGGTCAGCCAAGTAATGTCCCAATTTGAGGGGATCCCGTTTCAAACTATTCTTCAAATAGAGCACCCACTACCTAATGACGAAGTCATGGGTTCGAGTCACCATGGGGGTAGAAGTGAAATCCTTTGATCATCTTTTAAAAAAAAAAAATTATAAAAAAAACAACAAAAAAAAAACTATTCTTCAAACGATCAAAGTGAAAAAAAAAATAGGGAAAGATAAAAGAAATAACTTTTTAATTTGTTGTGAACCTCAAATCGTTCATAGAAAAGTTATAAGAAAATAAATGACACTAAGATAGAGCCACCTAAGTTGTAACTAGTACGAACATACATGAAAAAACTGAAGCTTAACGCAAACTAACCCGAAGACAACAAGCTAACATAACTAGAAATTTAGATTGGAACACTCAATCAGTCACAGCTATATATAAAGAGCAAACAAAATCGGGAGACACAATAAATTAGTTGAGTCGATCACCTTTATTATATTCCAAACACTAAGATTCAATATCAGTAGCCACAAATCATTTTCCTATCAGTAAATGCATGTAACAAAGTAACAAACCGTAAGACAGTACTACTAATAAGCAACCAATAACACGATCTATTAGTTGACGAAGTTCAACCAAAATGTGTGATAGAGCAAGGATAACCTTCGTCTCCATATGACAATTTTTAAAGTAGATCATCATCATCCAATAAAAGATAACTCCAACTTGAAAATTGTTATGGTTCTTCTATGCATGTCCTCCCAATCTATTTTCAATAGAAAATGTTCAAATTTATCAAAGCTTGCAACTCTTTCCAAACCTGATCGAATTTGTTAATTTTCTCCCAAACTTTGTTAGATAAGTTTATGCGACACCTTAGAGATTAAAAACCTTTGATTTGTTACGCTAATAATCGTAACTTGAGTTCATTCACCTTTTTTGAACAAATATAACTTCAGTTCATTTTCTGTATGCCACCTTTATTTTATTTTTTTAGAAGATTATTATTAAAATGAAGTGTTTTGTTTTCTATCTTTGAATGTAAATTTAAGGACTATTGAGCATAAATTTTTTTGTCAGCAACGAACCAGGTGAACACCACTATCTGTATGCCACTTGGAACATATAGATAATATATCATTCTATCGCTCTATCTGCCTCGATTGATTCCTTTGCTCCATCCAACAGCACAAAGCGACAACACACTGTAAGCACGTGTCACTTGAATAGAGCCCCACGTGGAATCTTCTTCTAACGTGGCCATCCATGCATATGCATGCTGTTCATGGCTTTTTCTGCCAATTGAAACTCCACGTGTGACGTGCATGGAAGCCACACCCTTCTCTCCACCGTCCTCCTTTTTGCCCTTTTAAAACAAGTTACAAGCCCCAAACCTCATCAAACTTGCTCATTTTCGATTTCTCTCTCACATTTTCACACTTCCAAATCCAAAAATGGCTGAAATCCGAGACGAGTTCGGCAACCCCATCCCGCTCACCGACCAGTATGGCAACCCAGTTCAGCTGACAGACGAGCAAGGCCGCCCCATGCACCTCACTGGTATCGCCACCACCGAGGGCGGCCAAAGCCAAGCCATCCGTACTGGAGAGCAGCAGACCGGTATCGGAACCAGAGGCACCGGTCTCCACGTTCCGGGCACGGGCACACACGTTCCGGGCACCGGTGCCCACATCCCCGGGACTGGCATACACATCCCCGGCACAGGTTCTCATGTTCCGGGGACAGGTGCACATGTTCCGGGCACCGGTGAGCACATGCCAGGAACCGGAGCCGGTAGCCACCCGTCAGGTACGGGGACGACCGGTGGTGTTGCTGGAGTGAAGGCTGACGAAGTTATCACCGAGCATGCCGTGCATGGTACTGGAAAACCCAAAACTGTAGGTGAACATCTACAACAGGAGCGCCACACCGGTGAGGCCGGTGAACACCGTCGCAGCTCGAGCTCTAGTTCTGTAAGACATTTTGTCGTAAATTAATTTATATCATGCATGAATTTTTAATTAGCTGATAGACTTGACGCTAATTTGAATGTCGTTTGATGTATTGTAGTCGGAGGAGGATGATGGGCAAGGAGGGAGGATCAGGAAGAAGAAGGGACTGAAGGAGAAGATAAAGGAAACCTTTAGCGGTAAACATAAGGATGAGCATCCGGAGGCGGGGCCGGCCTTCAAGACCCCCACGACGACTCCTCAGGAGCATGAGAAGAAAGGCATGATGGAGAAGATCAAGCAGAAGTTACCTGGTCACCATCCCCACTGAATTGACCTTAGCATGCAGCTTTCTGCAACTGCAAGCTTTGTATCATAAACTAGAATGTCTTCGTGTCTAGCTAGCTAGCTGGGTGTGAATTAGGTAATGCCTTGGAAGGCATTAATGTAATAAAGAAGTTTGCCTAGTTTCTGTAATGGTGTATTCATTAGTTAAATCAATTGTAAGGGTCTGCTTTAGTCTTTGGGCACTTGGATATGTTTATCTGAAACACAAATCATTCCTTAAAAGTAGAAACAAACAAAAAAGAAAACACAATTTTATATATGGAGAGGCTTAATTAAACAGGCAGGTTCGTTCAGATAGCTAGGTTGCAACATTAATCCAAGTTTCTGGTTAGTTTTGCGTTTTTAACCAGCATTCCATTTCAGAGTTCATGCAACTTTTGAGATTCAGAGCAATTAGTTCGATCAAGATATATACTTTGACGCATATACAACCAATTACGTACTGTTGTTTATCAATACAACATGTACGTATACCCTCTGTATTTCCCCTGCACCTTTCTTCTTCTTCGACCTTTTTTTCTTCAACCTTTCAGTAATGTCTATCACTCACAGATCACATAATGACAATAATTGATTATGTATTTCTTACAATATGATTATAATTGATTGGTCATATAATGACAATAACTAAAAACATTACGAACACATGAGAAGTGAAGTTGAAAAAGACAAACGTGCAATTGGAAATAAGTGTACGAACTCGATCATAGGAAAATAGCAAGCAGATTTATTTATGCTCTTATTAAGTAAAGGTTGTATGATGTTTCAAAATAAATAGGTTCTAAGCGTTAACATTCTTATGTTATCATCCTAATCTCATGTTCCTTAAAATAGAAAAACGTGAATATCTATCAGAAAAAAAAAAACAATAATAAATTAAATAAGTAAATAAATTAAAGAAAGCCAGCATTCAGCTACCCCTCTTTCACTTGCCAGAAATAGTGTACCATCATTCTTACATTTCATACATTATTGTTTAAATTTGATTGTTTACTGACATTCTCTGTCATATGCTCTCAGATCGGAGAAACTTCTCTGGATCCTAGATCATTATCATCATTCTGAACTGGGAGTGGTATTCTACATTGGTAAATACATGCTAACATGCATTCCTATTTTATATTAATGGTCTAATAAATGTTACAAATTTTTTGAGGATTTTGCTTGCGTTCATTGGTTTTAGTTGAATTCAGTGTCTTACATCATCTAGATTACTATGACAACATACATTACTTTTGGATTACTCTAGACAACCATATTTTTCTTTTAATATATCCTAGGGCCTTCAACACTGTAGTAACACAGAATAACTGACAATATATTCTTTCGATATGAAACATATCATTTTGTCCAGTTTAATTTGTTAAGAATAACCAAACTAAACCTATTTGAGATTTTACCTAAAGGGAGATGAGAGTCGTGTAGTGTACTGTTCATTTTAGTGAGAGAAGCTCCTGCTTCTCTCTTACCCAGCTCTCTCTTCTCTGCAGCAACCTTTTCTTCCCCAAATTTTCCTCACCCATGTGGTGATTCCTCACCCTTTGTGGTGATTCCTCATCCTCTGTGGTGATTCCTCACCCAAGTGGTGTTTTGATTTCCTTGTTTTCCTCTTCTTTTGCAGCTGATTTTGTCCTCACTGTTCAAATCTGTTTTTAGATCTTAGATCTTAGAACTGAATCTCTAAGATATATTCTCAGATTTGTTCTCATGGTCATTCTCAGTTTTTGTTCTGCCTTTGCTCCTCAAGATGTCCAAACCGTGAACATATCTCCTTCTTCTTGTCTACCTTGCTCTGCCATGGAAGAGTTCGAACTCCTTTGCAACCACCTCTTCAGATCTCAGGTTTCTTTGCTAAGATCTATCTTGGTTTGGTTGTTGTTATCCTTTTTTGCGAGATCTTTTCGTAATCGGTCAACTGGAGAATGTATGGCGGCTCTGTCCGTATCCTCACCTCTGCCGACCACCCTTGGTTACCAGCCCTTGCTCATGACTTCCGTCGGAGCTCCAGAGTCGAATCTGCTATAGTGGCTGCAAGTTGGAGATGAAGAAGAAGCTTTGATTAGCATTTGGATTTTTTGGGTTGCTTTGGCCTTTTTGTTTTCAGCTGTTTTCTTTCTTGTATGTTGATTTCTCTGGTCTTGCTTGTTCTGGCAGATGACCATGTGAATCATGCTTGCAGACTTCGTCTGTATTGGGCTGTGTCCCGTGTACTGTTGTTTGGCTTTGAGCCTTGTTAATTGATGCTACCTTTCGACCAAAAAAAAAAAAAAAAAACAAACTAAACCTTACAATCAGTTTCAAATTGAATACAAGTTAAACCTCTAAATCTTAATCTACAGTGGAATTACGGAATGTCCAGTGGGCGACCATCAAGGACAGATTGGAGGTACATGCCATAGTAAACACTCGAGCTGAAATGCAGTTACCAAACAGAGGGGGATCGACCACGAATATATGCTTGCGTTTTTGAGAATTAAATGTGAAGATTTGAGCATTAATGTAATAATCATGTCGAAATCATTTTGGATGACTTTCATTACTGAATAGAAGAGAAGCGCTAGATCAACCCAAGAGCATAGCAACATGAAGAGAATTCAATCGCATTCTCTTTCATGATCAATCAATGAGCAAAGTTGTTTATTCAGCAACAAAATTAATTCTCTTTTGAAATGCTTCTGTTTTTCAGGATAAGAAAATTTTTTCATTACTTCATTCCTTAAAAAAATAAATGCGTTACTACAACTAAATCGATTAATTATAAAAATCCGCGGCATCGCGCGGCTGCTGTTTCTAGTTATACTATATATTAAAGCCGAGTTTACTGTTATACTGTTCATAAGAGGTCGAAAAGTCGATTTTGCCCTTACTATTCTAGGAGAATAACAAGCTGGTGGAAAAGTCGTTTTTGTTCTGTTTGGACCCAAAATGAACATTTTGGCCTGATAAGGCGTGTCTTGGAGAAATTGAGCCAATGTCAGTGGCTCAAGCTATATATTGTCGACAAGCTCGAAATATATATTTAGAGGCTAAATAAAGCCTACTATGGAAGTATGACAAGTCAACTTTAGCATATTTTCCTACTTCGGCTAGGAAAAACCGAGCTAGACAAGGAAGGAGGGGTGGCAGACTAACCAAATGAAATCGAAATGTGCTGAAACTTTCCAGATCCATTCTAGACATCCCAAGGATCATTTCTTATGAAGAGTGCAAGAGTTTTTTTTGAGTGGAAGGCCTTCAAACAATCAGCCCAATTTTCTACAGAAGCAAAACTGGAAAACTGGACCTGTAAGAGGTCCAGCAGCATTTTCGGCCCAACCACATGGAAGAAAGCTCTGAAATTTGGTCAACATGATCTAGATTCATAGTGGAACATTTTTTATGAAGACATCATGGCCAGAATCTGAATTTCTGATGGAGATATACATGAAGGAATAAAGGAGCCGAAAGTGCTTCCTTATCTCCCAAATTCATCATTCCTATTAGTGCTCCACCTCCCTTATCTCCCAAATTCATCATTCCTATTAGTGCTCCACCTACACCTCCACCTCCCTTATCTCCAATTAGTGCTCCACTTTCATTTGTTTAATGCCAAAGTAGTTGGCATGGTAGCCTATAAATAGAGGTTACATTGAAACACAATTCACCCATTCACATTCAACAACAACATCTCTAAGATGATCTAAGTTCTCTCTAGAGCAAACCTCTCTAAGAGCAACTCCTCTCCCTCTCTTTCTCTTTCTCTTACCGGTGATCACACTCCTAGTCCTAGTCTTCTCAGAAGCCGACTTTCAGTGCCACCAAACCCTCTGTCAACGTGCTTCGGTCCTAGTCTCCTCGGGAGCTGACGGTAGTGCCGCGACCACAACGGTTACAGAACCAGCCAAGCAAGGGTAACGCCCTAGCAACCCAGCCAAGCTAAAGTCACGCTTTAGCAAGATCTCAACATTTCCCGGTGATGTCGCTCTGCTCGATCTACAATATTGAGTATCGATTGTGTTAACAAGAAGAAAGCTCAGCAAAAGTCCTCGCCACGAGGCACAAAGAATCCCACGACGAGGTTGGTGCTCTCCTCGTCTACAATCGCTCGACAGAAGTCAGGTCAAGGGACACCCCCGACGACCGCACCCGAACGGTGCTGGCACGCCCGCGCAAGAAAAGAGACTGTTGACCAGCTGCAGCAAAATTGGAGCCAAACATGTTCAATTGATCTGATTCATGAATTGGAATGTATACATACAAAAAATAATTTCTGTTCAATTTATCAATTATGCTTTTCAATAGATTGAATTCCCAGGTTGTGTGAGATTCGGGCTGAGTCAGAAGCGGTTCTCATCAGTTTTGGTATTCGCAGCATAAGTGTGAGATTTGGGGCTGAGTCAGTTAGATCAAAATCGAAAAGAAAGAGCTTTCTGGGTAAAGTCTTCGATATGATGTTTGTGCGTTAGTCAATTTGATTCTCTAATTTCAGAATAAGGAAAACGATTTCCAAAGAAAGTGTGCAAAATATTCTTCTTTTTAAATTTTATATTTTTGTGATTGAACAGTTAATGCTGCTCTGATATCAAGTCAGTGTATCTTTTGACTCTGAAATTATTATTATTATTTTTTTTTTTGAGTAAACTCTGAAATTTCTTAGCTATTAGAAATACTTCAATTGTGATTCAATTTTTTTTTTTTGAAAAAGGGGTTTGGAACCCAGCCTAACTGGGAGGCTCAGCCCCACGCCCGCTATTATTATTAATATAAGAGGGATGATTGTACAGTGAGGGGGACATGTTACCTACACCTCGACTACTAGTACAAGAATCCTCATAGAGTACATCCTGGATAATCACAGGAGTCTCATCTAACCAATAATCATCTAGGTAAGAGACACTAGCAAGATGTGTCAATCTATGGGCCACACCATTTGCTTCACGAAAAATAGGTTGTAAAGAAAAAGAAGCAATAGCACTTAAATATGCCTTGCAATCTTCAACTATACACCCTACCTCAGAGAAGTCCTCCATGCTCCCATTTAGGGCCGTAATCACCGAAGCACAATCAGTATCAATGTCGACATCAACCATACCTTGGTGAATAAGTAATAGGAGTCCTGCTCTCATAGCCTCGCACTCCATATGGAATGCAGATCTAACCCGGGAAAAGGGGCGTGCAATTGTTGCTAGACACATACCATACTCATCTCTGATGACAGCCCCAACTCCACCTTGTCCCGTAGCCTCCAAGAAAGCCCCGTCTGTGTTCAGCTTGAGCCTTCCACTTGGGGGAAGCTGCCATTTAGTCTGCAGTCTAGTCTTCTTCTTCACCGTCACGGGGTGCAAAGATTGGTAGTCCTCGAGCATTTTGGACGCCCAAGCTGCAGTATTAAGTGGGTGGAAAACACTTCCCTTCCAAAGGACATTGTTCCTTTCGACCCATAAGGCCCACAGTAACATAAGGAACAAGTCTCTCTTAGTGGAAGACAAAGAGTCATGCATAAATAATAGCCGATCATTAATACTACCACCATTCTGAGTACATACCTTTAGATTTAGAGGTCCATGCAGCCAATAGTCCACCACTCTCTTACATCCCATAAACACATGCATGTCATCTTCTAAGTAATCACAGCAAAATACACATCGGACATCCGGAATTGGACACTTCTTAATCAAAGCAGCCTTCGTAGGAATTATACCTCTATTCAACCTCCAAATAAAAGACCGAACCTTCGGAGGAACACGTGCACCCCAAATACCCTTCCAAAGCATGCATGCAGTGCCTCTTGAGCCTCCAGAAGACGTAGAAGCCATACTTGCTAGACTTTCTGTCATTCGATAGACATGGTACCCACTTCTCACACTATAAAGACCCTTGTTATCAAAGTGCCACACCCACTTATCTGTAGAAGCACGAAGACTCAACGGGATACTAGCAATAAGGTCCACCTCTGTTTCAGTAAATAATTCTTCGATCATGGGTAGAACCCATTCCTTCTCTTCATTATCAATCAGGTCCTGTACCATCAGATTATCAAACCCCTCCATAGGGCAAGTGAAAGGCTTGAAATTGTACGGTAAAGGCAGCCATGGGTCGTCCCAGACCCTGATCGAGGCAGCCATGGGTCGTCCTTGAAATTGTGATTCAATTTAATTTGCTATATATTTGTGCAGGGTTGTTTTCAATTCGGGAGAGAGAAGCACAAGTGCAAGAACTCTGTCTCTCTGCTCGGGCAAGTTATTGTTCTTATGTTTCTATTTCAATTCGGGAGAAACAAGTGTTGCTATATACTGTATAATTTTCATTCCGTGACACACAGTCTATAAATTAATTTAAGGAATTGCATATACGGTGTTGAGCTGTACTGCTTTTCAGTTAAATGCAAAACAAACACAATTCATGATATTAGCTCAATACACAATTCAGGTAAAGATCAGATGCTTCCTATTGTCTCTAGATCTTTTGAAGCTGCTGGTGCTTTTGAGAACTTTGTACGTACAGAGTGATTATGGGGAAAGTTGATTGTATCCATCCATCCACTCTGTGAACCAGCTCTACTTTACAGTCCTAGTCCTACACATGGTTGATCTATGTCTGGAAGATATATATCAAGTAAAATAAAACACTTCCTAATTACAATTGTTCTAGGGGACTGAAAAATGCTCTATAATAATAAAAGACTAATTTTTAAATTTGTATTCCAAGCCTTACACTGGTGATATCAAGTCCGGTGACCGTCAAAAGAAACCGGCCTAAACAATATTGACAAATATACAAACATCTTCTCCACCTCAAACAACACTTCTTTTTCATTCATTCATAATAATGAATCCTGCAGCAATGCGCGGGCAATCTTGCTAGTACATATACATGTATCATGTATGTATGTATAAAAGATGAGTTAACTGTTCATCCGTGAGCGAAAGACGATTTTGCCCTCATTTGAATTGTTTTTACGGCTGTGCCACTGAGCTTCTCTTCCTCGTGTTTTGCTCTCTCTGTTTCACTTCCTCAGACAAGTGACAACTGCGGCTCTTCAATCAATCTCTCACAGGACTAAGACGGGTTCCCAATCAGGAAGAAGGACGAGAAAGCCCGTCAACGCTGCTCGCCGTGCCGGTGGTCTATCTTCTTCCCCTCTCTTTCTTTTGTTTCTACGTCTTGATTTATTGTTTTTCACTATTTCTGAAGCTAAAGTATGGATGAAATCCTGGAAATTATTATCTGAAAATACCTCAAATCAAACAAGAAGCCATCCAATTTCTCTCTCTCTCAAATCTTCTGCATATTTTATTGAACCCATTTTTATTTTTTATATTTCTGTTTAGTATTTCTCTGATTTTTGGTGTCCATAATCTGTGTTATCCATATGTTTTTATAAGAAGTAGCAATGTGGTCTGTTTTTTCTATCTGGGTCCTTTTGATCTAGGTTTTAAGGGCATCTTTATTGGGTTTTAGGCATCTGGGTATTCACCTCCAAGCTAAAGTTGGAATCTTTATTGGGATTACAGTAGCTTTGTTTAGGATTTTGAATTGAAATGGCTCGGTTGGTTCTGCCATGCAAGAGTTCGGCTTTTGTGAGGACCACTCTTCTGGGTTTGATCTCATCTGCTCCTGTGATTACCCAGGAATAATCTATTAAAGGGTTGCAAGTCTGCTTCTTTTTCTTCTCTTGAGAGTTATTTACTTTCAGTCTGTGAAAGTAAATAAATGTGATTATTATTCTCTGTGTGTGTGTGAAAGGTTTAACTTATAAGCAGTGCCACTATTGTGTTTGAGATGCTCAAGTGAACTCTCAAATAAGACTGGAGCATAGGACCTACCTAGATTCAGAAGAGCCTCTTCACCCAACTAAACCTACCCTTAATAGACTAAGGGCCTCCCTTTACCCAGCAATGATCCTATCTCTAAATCCCCATTATTAATGTTTCATTTTATCTTTTATTTTCCAGTTTGTATTCTTGATTAAAGAAAGTAATCTGTTCTTCTGCTTAAAAAAAAAAAAAAAAAACCCAGCTTTTAGATGAATTTATTTGAAACACAGGGGTCAACTAATCATCAGCTTGATGGAAAAAAGAGTTCACCAGTAAGCATGACAATATTGAAATGAAAAGCATACTATCACTGTCATGATTCTCAACACTTAATGCAGTCTTCAATCCTGATATTTATGTAAACAATATGATTATAAAAATAACATTAAACTTGCATTTCAGAGTGGCGGAGCTTTGCTTCATGTTCCAGGGACCATAAGATAAATCAAAATCAGTTTTGCTTTTAGTGTGCTATGCTTTCAGTTTTAAAGGTCTATTAAGAAGAAAAGAAAAACTAAAAGAATTATTATTACTATTACTATTACTATTACTATTCGGGTCACTTTAAAACTTTTGTACATTCAATTCAAACTAGGAATCTATTAAAGGGTTGCAAGTTGTGTCACTCTGTTGTGACTATTTCAGTCGCCAACAACAAAAGCCCACCTCCAAACTCACCCTCTCCTTCCAACACAGAAAGAGTAGTAGAGGAAGTAAACTGCTTGAAGGTGGTTGTAGGTCATGTGCTATCTTTCTAATTATTCTCGCATCTTTTTCCAGTTTTTGTGCCCGTGAGGCATAAACTCCTTCACTGGTTGCTGCTTCGGATTGTGAGAGAGAATAATTACTCTGCTTCGGATGGTTTAGGGTTTAGAATTTTTTCTCAAGGAATGAGCTCTTCCTCTGTAAAGGGTCTGATTCTCAATTTCTAATAATGTAAGTAATTTGAATATCTATGTATTTTTGAATGAACCCTGCATTACATGTAAGCAACCTTCATTCCTATTTCAGTAGAATGAAGTCATAATTTAATGGTTATAAGTTGTTCACAACAACAAATTCCGCGGCAAAGCGCGGGCAACCTTTCTAGTCTAATTGATTGTTGTGTTTATGGTTTTTTAGTTCGAAATTTTTAATTGAATTGTTTATAGGTTGAATCTGTTTTTATTTTATTTTATTTTTATTTTTTTTTGTTTTTAATTTGCAGATTGTGCATATTGAAGGGGGAGAGCTTTGAAGTGGGAAAACAAAAAAGAGGTTTGGTTGTTAGTTTTATTTATCTTTGTTTTGTTCTGTATTATCTGATTTTGCTTTTGATTGGGTTGTTTAGGTTTAAGGTTTGTTGTATCAAAATATGTACTTGCCGAGGTGTATGTTCTTGCAGTTTTGTTATAAGCACAGAGCATTACATATTCATGGTCTTGGCGTGGTAGATCTATAATTATAGGTCATCATAGAAGAGAAAGTGACCCCTTCATATATGCTGGTCCAATTTAAACTTGTCCCATGCTGCATATTGCTGCCCATCTAGCTAGCTTGCCTAAGCTCATCTACGGCAAAGTTCAGACTGATATAGTTGACCTATCCTTTTCTGTTTTCCCTTTACTGTGGGGATGAAACAAATTTAATTGAGCTTTGATGCGGAGAGTTAATTTTGTTTAAGCCTGGAAAATTGAACAAAAATATATATTTAATTGAAACAAATTAAATATGTATTTTTGTTCAATTGTGATTTTCCTGCCGAGTTGAAATGAATTTCGTTTCTGAAATTCAGTGACTTTCACAAATAGCCTTTTCTTTTCTTTGATTCTGTATCTACTTCCTAAACATAGGAAGTTAGTTCATGAGTTCTCATGTTTATATCATGGCTGCAATTTGTGAGTATTCAAATGTATCATGTAATTCTACGATCACACTTGTTAATGTATCATGTAATTCTACGATCACACTTGTTAAGTAACTATTCCTTCCATATGTATTGATCTTTGAATAGTTTTGGTAAAAATCTTTGATTAAAGACAAGATCTAATAAAAAAGTTATCCTGGAAACAAAGAAAAAAGATTTCATTTCTAAAGAAATTATTTTTCATATTTCTTTTTGATTATCTACCTATCTTTTGATTTTACTGAAATTTACAGGAGAGTGGCGATTGGGTGAAAGAAAAAAAGACAACTTAGGATCTGCCTTGATTTCAGCTTCATTAGTCGCAGACATTTCTCTCTAGGTTGGTCAAATGATTAAACCTATGTTTTGTCGAATTTATGATCTTGCTTCTGAGTTGAAATAAATTTGTTTTCTGAAATTCAGGAATGCCTCCATTTGGGGTATAACATGGGAGCATTGATTTAGTTGTTTAGTTTTGGAGCCTTAGCTGAAAGATAACCAAATTAGGATAACAATGAAAAATTGTGTAACATTACTCTTCATTAATTTGTTGATAAGAACAAATTCCGCAGCAAAGCGTGGGTAACTTTTCCAGTATAAAACCAAAAACAAAAGCAAAAAGAAGGAAGGCCGCTAAACCCCAATAAAGTGCAGGGCACCTGTGTTTCTCAGCTTGGCAGCTCCAACTCCATCGTAACATCGTTGTCTTGTTGAAGCCCTTTCCCACCTACTTAAACTCGTCACCCGCAATGCTCTCCCAGATTCCCAAATCCCTCTCCTTCTTCCACAACCCTTCCATTCCCATTCCCATTCCCAATTCCAACTCTCCAACTCTCCGCTTCTCAACTCCCAATCCCTCACTCTTGCTCGCTCATCTCCCGCCTTTCAGCTGTTGCCGATCCACACTCGTCGCAATGGCCTCCGCCTCCGACCTCCCTAATGCCGTCGTTCCCCTCCCGCCTGGTGTCGACGAGAGTGAGCTCAATCGCTTTGCCGCTGTCGCCAATAAAGTCGCCGATGCCTCCGGCGAAGTTATTCGGAAATATTTCCGGCAGAAATTCGATATTCTCGATAAAGAAGATTCCAGTAAGTTTCTCTAACTAAGGATTAAACATCAACTATTATGAAAAGAAAATATCTTTGATTATGGAAATGACAGTTTCTGCTTTGAGATTGTTTTGCTATTTTTGTCATATAAAAAATGAGGGAAATTGGAATTTAAAGGAATTATTGAGTGGTTGATTTGTTGCTGTGCTGCAGGCCCTGTGACCATTGCGGATCAAACAGCAGAGGAACATATGATTTCAGTTATATCAGAGAATTTTCCTTCTCATGCTGTGTAAGTTCGTTATGGTTTGCAAGAAACCTAAATTGATGATCTAGTTGAATTTGTCTTTTTATTCACTGCAACTATGTTTGCAACTTTTTGGTGATGAATATAATCAGTGCAACTAAGAGATATGCTCGAGTTAGTTAAGGTGTAGTAGGCCTACTGCTGTGCGTACATTAGTGTAAGAATTGTTGTTTGCAATTGCACAGTTAACGATTAATTCTCAGCTAGGAACCGCTCGATTCTGTGGGTTGAGTTAATACTGTTAAATATCACTTTCCAGTTTTCCCTTCATCTCTTTGAGTTCATACAATTAAATCTTGTACTGTTCATATTCTCACACACTTAGATCCTACATCCGTCATCTTAGTCAACTGGTTAAACGTGATATTATTTGATCATTATGCTATTTTTTTCTATCTTGTTTTTAGAAAGAAAATGGCAAGTTATGATCAAGCTAAGCTAAGTAATTTCTTTGGACGGATGAATGTATATTTCTCATTTATCTTTTTTGTAGTTCTTTTTTATCCTTGACAACCAAATGGAATTTAAGACGAAACTCAACTTATGTGAATGCTAACTTATTATTTGTAAAATTTGTTATTTCTGAAGTTATTGTAGACCTATAATTGCAGTTACGGAGAGGAGAATGGGTGGAGGTGCAAAGAGACATATGCAGACTATGTTTGGGTATTAGACCCTATTGATGGGACAAAAAGTTTTATCACTGGTATTTTTTCTTATAACTTACTGTTATAACTAAGCCTTTTCCACATTTTACCTCGCTGAATCTCCTTTTTTTTTCTTTCTTTTTTTTAAAATTAAATTAAATTAAATTAAATTTAATATTGTTCCCAGGAAAACCCGTGTTTGGTACTCTTATTTCTCTGCTACTGCGGGGCAAACCAGTAAGAATCACCTACTATAAGCCTTCTCTTTTTCATCAGTGTATCTGCTACATGCCTACAACATGCATGAAAGAAGAACAAGCTTCTTCCTTCTAAAACAAAAATAAATAAAATTGATATGAGATTGTGCTATTTGTGTTTCAAGGAAAATATTTTTCTCCCTTCGAATTCAATAGTTGGGAACAGAAGATGGCTCTTGCTTTCATAAAATGTATCGTTAGAGAAGATAAGAAAATGAATAGATAATTGCTTTTCATGTCCTTTGTCAGATCGAAAGTAATTTTTTTGTTTGTTTTATGCATGCAGTATAATATATACTCATATGTTCAAGTTCAAAATTGCACACTGAATTTTGGGTTTTTGTACAAAATGTGTTTCAACTTCTAAGAGTATATACTTACTCCTGATTGATGATAATTGTACATTCAATCTCCAGATCCTTGGTATAATCGATCAGCCTATTTTAAGAGAGAGATGGCTCGGGGTAAGTGGAAGGAAAACTACATTGAATGGAAAAGTAGTGTCGACACGCACATGCGCAAACCTGGCACAAGCTTATCTGTAAGATATACATTATCTTTTTATTTTTCTCCTTTCTTCTCTGTGTGACTATTATTCTATTCTATAGTAAATGATGATTGTGTGCAAAGTAATTACCTGATCTCCAACTCACATTCAGTGAAAAGTAAATCTCGGATTTCTGTTGATAAAGGCTTACTCATATTGTGTAGAAACTAGGAAGTGAATGATGTGATCTGTATCTCACATTGTATTGAAAGTAAAATATTGGCATACATATCTTGTGAGGGAAGGATTCATAACCTTTTTACTTTTAGTGCCGTGGCTTCTCTCATAAATGAAATTATCGGCGTTATTAGGTACACTACAAGTCCACATCTATTCAGTGCAGAAGCAGAAGAGGCATTTATTCGCGTCAGAAATAAGGTATGTTTCAGTTAGTCCATAAAATTAAGAGGAAACATGATTATAATCATCTAGTGATATGGAGAATAATGCCTGGTATTGGTGAGAAATATTTTATTAAGATGTGAGCTATACGAGAAAGTCAGGGTCAGATCTAACATGAAAGGAAAAAGAAAAAGTTGGGCAATTTACCTGTTTTGGGCTGGGCTTAGCTATATATTAGAAAATCATCCATCATGGGTACATGCAATATAAAAGTAATTGGTATATATAATTTTGAATTTGTTTTCCCCTGGTTTTACTTTCTGTGGTGTACATTTGTTTTAGGGGATGATCTAAATCCATTTCAAGTTGTAATGTGATACTGAGCAATATTTAGAGTAAACAAACTCACTCAAAGTTTCTGAAAAAACTTGCTGAAATTGACTCTTCTGGAAATTTTCCTAGCATAATTAGACATCTGGAAGTTTAAAGTGAAAATTAGAAATTTAGGTATTGCATACAGTTAGTCCAAGCAGGTCTATTCTCTTATATACTCCATGGCCGATCTACAGGTTAAAGTGCCATTGTATGGATGTGACTGCTATGCTTATGCCCTTCTGGCTTCTGGTTATGTGGATCTTGTTGTTGAGTCTGGTCTCAAGGTAAGCTGAATTCTTTCTTGTTGAATTGTAAATATGACTCATACTCAAGTACACTTTCTATTATGAATGTTTGGCCATAGAAATACAGTTATCCACATGGAGGATAAGGGATTCAAACAGGGGATGCCTGGTGCATGACATGAGTGTCAGCTATTCCCATGACCTCTCTGGTTGACTCGGAGGAAAAATATAAACAGGAGTTTTATTATCTTACAATAATGTGTTAGATACCTCTATAGCATGTGCATTTCGCTTGTCTGCACTTTCATGCTGATCTTACTTTTAATGAACCGGCTATACCGATGTCTTGCTTTTATCTCATAATAATTTTACTGTTTTTCAGCCATACGATTTTCTTTCACTGATACCTGTGATAGAAGGTTCTGGGGGTGTCATAACTGATTGGAAAGGACATCAGCTTTTGTGGGAGGCTTCTGCCAATTCACATGCAACAAGTATGAGTACTTTTAATGTAGTGTTCTTTCTGATATGACTTTAGGATGTGTTCTTCCTGATATGACTTTAGGATATTTTATCTCTCCATGATTGGATCATTTTTTAGTGTTTGAGTTACAAAGTTGGATGCTGTTGTAGCAGTCCTTGCGTACATTCATTAATGTTTTTTTCGGTGTGTCCTCCAGGTTTTAATGTAGTGGCAGCTGGAGATAAACAGATTCACCAACAAGCTCTAAATTCATTACAATGGCAATGAATATATATCAATATATGTTGGTAAAATGCTTCAGTTTCTCTGTTGGGATTTAAAGTTCATATACCAACAGCAAGTATGACATCATGAACCTCGGTGGATTGATCAATGAGTAAGAAATTAAATGCAGAGGGTAATTAGGAATAGCTGCATTGATCGAATTCGTATGATATACATTGGCGCGTAATTGGAGCACAATTATTCAGATTTCAATATGAAATTTAAATGGAGATGCTCCCTCATATATCTGGGTTTTGGTGGCGTTTTTTGACTGCCTTATCTTCAGTTGTAAAATGAAAGAACCCAAAATCACCTTTAACTTAATGGTTTTGTGGGAGAAAGGAATTGAAAAGGAGTGTCTTTTGTAAGCGTTGCATTGATGCAATAGTTGTCCTTTGAAAACTTGATTTGTTGAGTAAATGCGTTACTCTTGTTCATTCAAGGTTCAAGCAAAATATGTGGCTCAAGTGATCTGACAATGTTATTATTATTATTATTATTTTATTTTATTTTTACCCCGGTTTGCATGCTCCTTGGTGAGTTGGTTCAAAGCATTTTGTTAAGATAGATAGGGCATATTTATTGTTTCTTTGGCATAGTTACGGTGATTTTTGTTTTTCAGTGGAAGCAAAATTACCAAAAAAAATGAAAAAGGAAGAGCATTATAATTTTATTCCTGCAATTTCAACACTAAAAGCTGCTCAAGTAATAATGACAACAACTTGACCACCAAACCAATCGAAATCAAGGCTGGAGGAAGAGGGCACAGAAGTCTGCCACTCCAAAAACAAGGTCGAGGGCTTGGGATCACTTTCGAGAAGATTAAGTTGATCTTTGAACCTATTGATGGGAAGATGCAGCGAGTGAGAATTAAAAAGCGTGCTAAATGTCACTGTTGTCCTCAAATTTTGACTTGTGATGATAATGAAACTAGCTAGCAGTCTTAGTAGACACAGATGTTTGCAAGCCATATCCTGGTATTGTAGACTTAGAGAAAGGGTCAGCAAGTGTTCATTAGAGATGCGAGCACAAGTAAAGTTGGTTCAGTAATGAGAAATCGAACATAAGAGAATTGTAGAATAGCTTTAGTTGAAATGATTGTGCCAGATGAACTTCCAATCAACGCAACTGAAACCTGCTTTAAGAGGTTTTGTTCAGTAACTTGCCTAGGTTTGAACTCGCTTCTAGAAGGACTATAGTTAAACTGTTTTTGAGCATGTTTGATGTAAAAAAGCAAGAGCTAGCTTAGGAAGGAGTTGATGAGCCACTGTGTTTGCTTAACCATTAATACATGGTGAACATCGCTGCAGAACATATAAACTGCATGGCCTTGACTGCAGATTTGATCGGCTATGGGTGGAGAATGCACAAAAAAAAGTATATAATTTTGTCTAATCCCTAATTATACATTTATTTACTATATACTAAGCGTCATAGCACTGTTACGGACTGTTCCCCACGACAGTGTAATGACGGTTTTACTCTCAGTGTCTGAAACCACTCTACTCTATGTAGTCTGAAGTGTCTCTTAAAATCATAGATGACATATTCCCATTCAGCATCGATAGTAAACATAATTAATCGATGCAAATAATGCAGGACACTTTCACCGTTAAATCCTAGATTAATACTCTACCTTTACATTCTAAAAAAATTTACTCTAGAATATTCTCTAACATCTCAGCAAAATGTAAACCAAGATATAAATTGCAAATCTAAGTTTTGATATATTACTCAAAATTTTCAACACTACCTTCAACTCTAATTTTCTCCAACATCTCATCAAAATGTAAACCAAGATATGAACTGCATATTTACATTTTGATATTACTCAAATCAAAATACTAAGAAAGTGAAAATTGCAATACACAAACAGAATAACGAGTCTCTCTAATATTTATGGTTCATGTAGTCAATACATATTGCTGAAATACTAACAATGTGAATTACAAGTCATCAACATTAGCATGCTATGGAATACACAAGTTTTTTGTGACGCACGGTGACACGGGAGGGAATTTCTCTGGTCATGTTATCAAAAAAGGCTAAAGAAACAGAATTTGAACGAAGGGATAAACCTCATACTTTCCGTTAACCTTTAATGAATAAGTATCACATGCATTTACTCAATGTTTAGTTTTCTTGCAGTTATTTGAAGTTTAGACCTGTAAATGTATGATATCTTAAAACAAAGCCTTCTTTGCCAAGGCAAAGTTGACTGCCAAGAGAATGGTGGTAAGAATTGAGAAATTATGGGATGGACGAAGTTATTTACTTGGGAGTATGCCCGGCCAATGCCTGAATATGAAAAGGTTGCGAAAATTTCCAACCAACAACACTCATTACAATAATATTTCAGCAACAAAAGTTACTGTTACAATCATATTCATATAGCATATCGAATCAACCTCAGATTAGTAGACTGCATTGTGTGCCTCCTCCACTACCGATCGGAAAATTACTTTAGTATATATGTGACCGTCATTGAACGGCATCAGTTTTCTTTCCCAAAATTGTAGTGAGCCCTGGACTCGAGCTTCTTGGCATCGTTTAATTTTCTGACAGCCTGAAACATTAGAACAAATGTCAATTAAGGAAGTCTAAATTTTATGCCACAGAAAATTAGATATGAAACCATTTTGGTCCATGTGGTTCGAACTCTCATTTACCTTCATGAAATCTTCTTGAACAACATAATCCCGTTCAGCACGTATGGCAAACATTCCAGCTTCAGTACATATGTTCCGTAGATCAGCCCCATTAAAGCCCTGAAACAAAGACAATGCATCTAATTGATAAAGGATGCAAATAAAATAAACCATAACTATGAGTAGTGATTTAAACGAGTATATGGTGCAAACCTCAGCAAGCCTGACAATTGCCTCATAATCAATTTCCCCATGCTTGGCTATCCCAGCAGCATGGATTTTAAGAATTTCCATTCTCGACTGTTCATTAGGCAATGGAATCTCTATCTTTCGGTCTAGACGCCCAGGGCGCAGGAGTGCAGAATCTAAAGTATCAGGTCTATTGGTTGCCATTATGATTTTAACCTAAGAAATCAAAGTATAACCAAAATTTCATCATCAAAACATGCCAACATATATATGGTAGCATGACACACAAGCTAGCTTGGTTTGAACTAAATAAAAAATACGTACCTTGCCAAGCTGATCAAATCCGTCTAACTGGTTAAGCAACTCCATGAGTGTTCTCTGCACTTCTCTGTCTGAACTGGTCCCCTCACTCAAACGCGCTCCACCAATAGCATCGATCTCGTCCATAAAAATGATACACGGCTAGACACCAAGTGAAAAAGAATTAGCATATTTCCTTTTATAAGAGTATACCTATCTGAAAACTGCTCAACAATTACCTGGTGATCACGAGCGTAATTAAACATTTCCCTTATCATTCTCGCACTCTCGCCAATGTATTTATCAACAATTGTGCTTGATACAACCTATACTCATGTATAATAGTATAAACATGTGAATAGACACAAAAGATTTAGTCCCATTGAAATAAAATAAAAACAAAAGTCCACAGTCGTAAAAATCGAAAAAGAAGAATAATGTACTACTAACCTTCAAAAAATTAGCATCTATATTGCTGGCAATTGCTCTAGCCAGTAATGTCTTTCCTGTTCCCGGAGGTCCGTAGAGAAGAACACCCTTGGGAGGTTTGATCCCCACTCTAAGGAAGAGCTCAGGATTCATCAAAGGCAGTTCTATAGATTCCCTAAGATCTCGTATCTGATCGGATAGACCTCCCACAGCAGAGTAGCTAACATTACCTGGATCTTCTTGAAGCATATTATACACAACTGGATCAACCTGCAAATCAAGAACATATAAGTAAAAATGTTGAAAAAGCTAGAGACAGAACTAAATGTAGAACTCTATCTCAAATAATGGGAATTGGATGATAATTACTTCTCTTGGAAGAGGCCTCATGATGGTCAAAGTAGTGATATCCAAAACTACGCGAGTGCCCGATGTAAGTTTTTCTCTGGGGATTTTACTGCGACAGCCTACCACATACCGAGGGCCACTACTTGCCTTCACTAACACTGAAGCAATGGAAAGAAAAGATCGTTACTTCCACTCAAAGAAAAAGAAACCTAACAAAATATAGCATTCTTACAAGTAGAGTTTACAACGATGAGCCCTAAGATATAGCTCATGGGTAATTTCTAGCTTCACACCTATGCTACTTTGCTCCTTCACTCTACTAGTGACTAACGAATTCTCATCTTTAGACTTTCATAATTCTAACAAGTAAGGGTGAGAATTCGTTAATCACATGTGGGATGAACAAGCAGGCATTATGCAATTGCCAAAAGGAAAGAGAATTTCTTACCCCGTCCATCATCGAGCTGCGACAGAACTTCGCCTACAATCTGTCCTGAACTTTGGAAGGACTTCAAATCATCTTCGGTTTTCTCATATTCCTTCTTTCTGGACCGCAATTCGTCTCGTGCTGCATCAAAACAAAACCAAACATGAATCCAACTTTCAAACTTCTTCAATACATTACAACAAATTGTACCATATATCAATACAAAGCAAGATAATCAATACATGCAAACCCTGCAACATGCTATTACAATATACCAATTTAGACAATTCTCTTGCTATTAGAGAAACGAAGAAGAAAACGATCTTCTTATGAGGGATAAGGGTTTTGGTACGTGGTGAATCTAACCTTGCTTTACTTTAGCTTCCAGTTCCTTAAGTGCTAGTAACTTTCTCCGGTAATCCACATTCGTCGTCATTGAAGCAGAAACTGAATAAAAGAACAAGAAGGAGAAGGGTTTAGGGTTTAAGGTTAATCACAATTAAGTTGGATAAACAACGCACGAGGAATGTCCATGATTTTAAACTTAATTGCATAAACAATAACAGATGAAGGACCTGGAGGAATACCTATCTTCTTCGCCAATAGAGAAACCTTAACAATGGACACCTTGAGATAGATCGAAAATTGATGGAGACGGAAAGTAGCCCAGAGACTTTTAGATTTAAATTTATTTTGTTTAGGAGCCCGTTGTAGGATGGCCTTTATAAGGCAAAATTGTGCTAGTCCTTCTATTCAAGGGAGAAGATTTCTTACTGCAAAAGAAAAGGATTATACCTTTCAAAAAAAAAAAAAAAAGAGAATTTTATATGTATAATACCATAATAACCCTGATATTTGGATGGCATAAAAAACACTAGAAAATGTCTACAGACTGGATGAGTGCAAGAGGGTTTTTTTTTTTTTTTTAATCAATCTATCAATGATGGTTATTAATTCTCAAACTAAAATGACCATTACATATTCCTCCGCTGCAATTGACTAGACAGGCAAGAGGTTGTGGGACACCACAGTGATATATATGAATAGACCACTCATTAAATATTTAGTGCTCACTTAATAAAGTAAGCCCATAAGTTATGAAAAACATAGCAGATAGATAAGCAACCACACTCATTAGCGCACATTAAGGAACTAACAAGAATAGGTCCATAAAAATAGGTTTATTGAAAGTAAAAATTACTACATTCAACAGGCCTAGGTCTAAACACTCGGCCCAAATGACAAAGTAAAGGCCCATGGCAATAACCTGCGGCCCTAAAGCCCAACAGGAAAAAATCCAGCCCAAGACCCAACAGACAGGCCCAGTGCAGGCCCAGACACCCACTTCATGACCAGTCAGTCACCGCCACCGCCATGATTGCCATCACCAAAACCAGAAACATCTCCGACGCCTTTCCTCGACGCCACCACCCACGAGGTCAAACGAAATCGGGCATAACTGAAGCAAATCCGAACCCTAAAGGATTAGGACATCTTAGTCCCCAAGCCGCCACAACTCCCATCGATGTCACCACAAGAGTTTGGATAGGCACCGAAAACCACTCCTTGAATCAGTGCCTGCAACCTCTATAGCCACGAAGCCTCAAATCTAGAAATTCACGCCGACTTCTTTGTTGCAATCTCCAAGCCCGATACTCCCAGAAAGCCTTAGACCTACAATAGAGAGCAAATACCTGTCCGGCAGCACGAACCTCACAACATCAGTGTGGGCAAGGCCACCTCTGACGATAGGGTGCCGCTGCCAGACGAGAATAGTCTTCGCCAGGTTCTAGAACCAAGTAGAGGTGGCACTTTGTTCCCAATCCTGAGACTACCCTAAGTTGCAATATGAGTGCAAGAGTTATGCTTGTGGGAGTGGGTGATGCATGTTAAACAACTTTTACTTCTATTTATTATTTTGTTTATTATTTTATTTTAATTTTGACGTATTTATCCCTGATGATTAAAATGTAATCTATGATTTTTTAATCTTTGAGGTTATAAAGGTAAAAAAAAAATGTTAGGGCTAACAACATCACTTCTCTTGAATATAGTATAAATTGTAATAATACACACACACACACAGAGTATAGATTATGCAAGAATATGCTCTCCAGCTTTTCATAGTGGGAAGTTATCTGCAGAATGGTAAAAAGAGTGGCAAGTTATATGTTAGACCTTTTTTAAAAACATCTTTTTTTTATTTTGTTATTTACAATAGGGTGCGGTTATTGCCACCCTATAATTTTTTTTGTTCATTACACCCTACATTTTAATTTCAATTATTAGATTTACTTATCTAACCCATTTATCTTTCCAGGAATATCCTCCATCATTTGACATATCAAATTAAAAAAGAAATTTTGTTTAACGAAAATTTCTCATTTAATTTATATCAATTAAAAAGACGTACTAAAATATAAATCATAATTTTATTTATTCCATTTTTTTAATTTTTTCCATTCAGTTTCAATGTTCGTTTATTTCAATCCATATTAAAAAATTAGTAAGTGCTACTATGAGTAATGAAAAAAAGATTGATTTTTTTTTTTCGTGTTTTAAATTTTTTACTTTCGGTGTTCATATAAAGATATTCTTGGAAAGAGAAATGGGTTAAATGAGAAATTTTGTTAATATGAAATTAAAATGTAGGGTGTAATGAACAAAAAAAACTTCCCACTATGCAAAGCTGGAGAGCATATTCTTGCATAATCTATACTGTGTGTGTGTGTGTGTATTATTACAATTTATACTATATTCAAGAGAAGTGATGTTGTTAGCCCTAACATTAGGAAACTTACTATTAGGAAACTTTATATAAAGATATTCTTGGAAAGAGAAATGGGTTAAATAAGAAAATTTATTAATTGAAATTAAAATGTAGGGTTTAATGAGCAAGTAGGGTGAATAAAGAAAATGGTAGGGTGGCAATAGCCGCACCAAAGAAAATTGTAATAAATTGAAATTTGGATGGAGAAAATGAAGATTAATGTTATCAGAAGAGAAATTAAGTAGTTTTGTGTTTAGTTAGTTATGTATTTAGTTTTCCTTACATATTTGAATTTTAGAAAATTAGTATATTAGTCATTTTGCATTTGGGTAATATAGTCTTTCAATAATTCAAATATTTGTAGGGTAAACAAAAAAAATGGTAGGGTGGCTTAATAAAATCTACCTAGTTAAAACTTAAAGGGAAAACGTCACAAACAGTACCCCAATTTAAAGTCATTCTACACTTTGGTACCTCATCTTCTAAATATATCACTTTGATATCTCAACTTATTATTTATGCATAAGATTCATACACGCCGTTAATAACACCGTTAACTCAAGTGTCATGTAGCTTTATGTCATGGGTATTTTCGTCAATTTATATTTTTCCACCAAAAATCTCATGTTATTTGCCATTTAATAAAAACTCACTCCGTTAATTCATATTTATTTTTATTAAAAGACAAAAACACTTGCTACATCTTTCTTCATTGCCGATGAAACCAAATAACCCTGGATGATGGATCTATATTTAAAGAGTAAGCAAATAACTACAACAACCATAAATACTAAAAGTTTCAAGCAATTTCTACAACTCTACTAGAGACAATCTGTTATGATTGGTATTGAAATTGATTATGCATAATGAATTGAACAAGCATTTTTCCTTCTTTGTCTGAAGAGTTCTTCAATTAAACGGGGAAAGACTCAAACCCTAAACTTGAAAGAAAACTAGTATCTACCCAACAAATTACATTTGAAGAGCTAAAATAAGATGATATAGAATCAACAATTAATAAAGCTAGCAGACAATTTGATCTTATCCAAATCACTCTCTATTTGTGAATTAGCAGGCTGAAAACGATAAATCTCTCACCTCTTCTCATTTTAATTATTATGTTTCCTGGGATCATAACAATAAGTCAAAATTTCCAGTACAATAACTTAAATTGATCTTCCATAAACCCAAATATAATATTTTCCTTGATGACAGATTTATTTTCAGCAAAAAGAAAGGAATTTTAGATCATCTCCCATGGAATTTTTGGTGGGAAAACATAAATTGACGAAAATACCCATAGCAAAAAGCTACATAACACTTGAGTTAACGGTGTTATTAACGGCGTGTATGAATCTTATACATAAATAATAAGTTGAGGTATCAAAGTGATATATTTAGAAGATGAGGTACTAAAGTGTAGAATGACTTTAAATTGGGGTACTGTTTGTGACTTTTTCCCAAACTTAAAAGTGCACTATGGGAAGTATTCACCAAAGTTGAGAAACAAAGAGTGTAAGTAGAGTATACGTAAAAGGTCCAGCTATTTGAACCCAGCTAAAATGCAAGTATACCCAGCATAAAATATTTTTCCAATATTATCCTTTATTGAAAATAAAAATAGTATCCAGCCAGATTCTTCCGTGCACTTCGTTCTATTTCCTTATTATGATCTTCACATTCCAGCAGATGATAAAAATTGATTTAAATATTTTGGATTTCGATTGCTACCATGATTGATCGATTACCATTTCTATGACATAGAACTAGGGGAATGGGACAATTGAGTTGTGGTTTGCAAGTGTATTATATCTACCACACAATGCATGAGTGATCATCAAACAATAATGAGACTTTCCAAAGTCATAGGTACAATCTTATTAGGACGCCATGAAACTTTCCAATCTTCAATATTTAAGGATGTTTTGCCAACTTCGACACCTAAAATTTTCCTTATAATTTGTGGTTGTTGCTCTTAACATGTGGAGAAAAGCATGAACGCCACAGGACTCTAATGAGAACCACTTTCAAAAGGACTTTCTAATTAACGGTTGTGAGACCCACTTTTTTATCACACTTCGACAAATCAACCGTTAAATGTTTAGATACTCATGTGTAGATCATTTCGTAAATCATTTATGCAAATTTTAAATCAAATTAAAAATCGTTAAAACATTCATAATCGTGATTTATAATTTATGAACTTGAAAAGTTCAAATTTGACAGTTTTGATTCGTCTATTGATTTGATGTAGTTCGGTACATTAACAATTAGCAATTTAGAAGAAAATTTTCATACCTAAACATTTAACGGCTAATTTGTCGAAATATAATAAAAAAATAAATCTCACAATTGTTGATTAAAAAGTCTTCATTTTAAAGAGTCTCTCCCTGAACACCAAATATATTCAGTATCAAAGAACATGTTATCCCTATTAAACTTCCCCACAACCCAACAGTACCCAGAATAATACAACCATGAATCATGATCAACTGCACAGACTCCAACATAACATACAGACAAAATGGCATATAGTTCTTTAAAAATTTAGTGGTTTTCGTGCAAGTAGAACCATAACCCAAAATCCCAAATTGTTGACTGAAACTAGAATTAGAAAAACAGAGGAAGCAGTGTATAACCAAGGAAAAAGAAAGAAAGAAAGAAGCGGAAGCAGTGTCGACTGAAAATATATTTTAAACTGCTGTTTGCACAAGTTGTCATGGATTCTTGGCTTGTTAAATCCACAAGAAAGCCTATTCCATAGGACACTTTGCCTCTCACTCACTTGGAAGATAAAACACAATAAACATTCATACAAAACTAACCAAGATTGCAATTATTATCAGAAAATTTGCAAGGGACAAGCCTATAAAATCATCAAAGGTATTATCAATGAGTAATAAAAGAAAATCAGAGAACAGGTCATTTAGCATAAAGAGATGGATCAATGAACAAGTTATGACTTGTGTGAAAATCAGAGAAACAATTTAATTGTGAGCCAACACTGACATTAACTACACAAGATGTCTTAAAAGTACAGTAAAGTAGGCAACAAACGACTGTTCAACAATAATACGAAAATCTAATGAACTCATGAGTAAATGTTGTCTAAATGGAATGGGGGCGGTAATAGATATCTTGGAAACCTATATTGCAGTACCACCCACATTTTCATAAATAAAACAGTCCAACAGACAGCACATGCTTGGAGTTTCTCTCTTAGTAACTCTTCGGCCTGATTGAAAGTTGGCCTCATTCCTTTCCAAAATCAGCATTATAGTGTGCACTTGATTCCAGCTTCTTGGCTTCGTTCAATTTTCTTACAGCCTGAAACATTATGAAATAAACAATTATCACAATATTTGTCACCAATCTATGCTACAGAAAATAATGAAATGTCACAATATATATTTGACCCCAGAGGAAATGAATTACAGGTCAAGATAAATATGTGATTTCCCTACCACTAGGCATTTTATTAAGACATTGCACAATGATCCGAACACTGTCGCATCTCTTCAATACGAATACAGTAACGATCATAGCAATTTAAGGGAAAGGTATTGGTTCCAGAACTCGGGTAGAGTAGGTCGTCAAACACCTTAGGCACTGATGGGCAAACAAAGCTACTCCACAACCAAGACATTCGACCCAAGTAAATGGGCCTCATTTTACACCAATGAATTTCCTTTTACTTCTTTTACATATTTTTGTTAATCTATAAAGTTAAGGCACATGACGGCTATCCAGATTTTCCCCTCACATTCAGGGTTAAAACAGCTACAGCATAGGGTATGGCCCAATACGACATGAACCAGACAACTCTTAAAGAACACCAACATGTTCTTTCATTCCATTGTTTTTAGCCGGCTAGCTTATGATCCAATATAATTTAATTTCCAAGGAATGCCCATAACAGATTGCAGACATCAATTCAGGCACATGATTGACTGGTGACAAGTTGCTGGCATCAAATTAGGCTTAGTTCATCTCATAGTTCATTGTTCATTAATATTCACAACAGTATAGTACACTGTTCGACACATTACCTTCATGAAGTCTTCATGAATGACATAATCGCGTTCAGCACGGATCGCAGACATCCCAGCTTCAGTGCAGACATTCCGCAGATCTGCTCCATTAAAGCCCTGAAACAAAGACAATTCGTCAAATTGTTAGGGGTGAAGGATGAAAATAACTTTTTTCAATAGAGAAGCATTTGATGCTCACCTCAGCAAGCTTCACAACTGCCTCATAATCAATTTCCCCATGTTTAGCTATTCCAGCAGCATGAATTTTAAGAATTTCCATTCTTGACTGTTCATTAGGCAATGGAATCTCGATTTTCCGGTCTAGTCTCCCAGGTCGGAGAAGTGCAGGATCTAAAACATCAGGTCTATTTGTTGCCATTATCATTTTCACCTACAAGAACCATCAAAACATGCTAAGATATGATTGCTCATATGCCATTACAAGCTTTTACAAGGACGACCAGATAATTAACTTTGCATCCATTTAATCTGAATAACCAACAAGATCAATGAGAACTCAAGTACCTTCCCAAGTTGATCAAATCCATCTAACTGGTTAAGCAACTCCATGAGTGTTCGCTGGATTTCACGGTCTGCACTGGTCCCTTCGCTAAAACGCCGTCCACCGATGGCATCGATCTCGTCCATAAAAATGATACAGGGCTAGACATGAAGTCAACAAATAAGGTATGCTTTTAACAGTAATATACACAGAAAATGCTGAACAAATTTCAAGCACAAACCTGGTGATCACGAGCATAACCAAACATTTCCCTAATCAATCTTGCACTTTCACCAATGTACTTATCAATAATGGCGCTTGATACAACCTAGATCCACAAGAAATAGTATATATAAGCAAACAAAAACAACAAGCACGCTGTTGCATAAAAGTGAAAGCTCAGTATAAAAGCCACAGACACAAATAACTAACCTTTAGAAAGTTGGCATCTATGTTGCTCGCAATTGCTCTGGCTAGCAATGTCTTCCCTGTTCCCGGAGGTCCATAGAGAAGAACACCCTGGAACAATTCAATAAAATAAGAAAGATTATTTCTTGATGAAAATCCTACGATTCTAAGTTGCTAGTGTAAGCGTGATAACATTACTGAACATGTCACTAATAGTATGAAGTCAGCAATACTATATAAAACACACCTTGGGTGGTTTGATGCCCACTCTAAGGAAGAGCTCAGGGTTCATTAGAGGCAGCTCTATAGATTCCCTAAGCTCCCGGATCTGGTCTCCTAGCCCTCCCACAGCGGAGTAGCTAACATTACCAGGATCTTCATGAAGCATATTATACACTACTGGATCAACCTGCAAGTCAAAATTAAGCAAGAATGTTCAAGGGTAGACAGATACAATGTCAATTCATATCATCAATAATAGAATCATAATTACCTCTCTTGGAAGAGCCCTCATGATAGTCAGAGTAGTCATATCCAAAACAACCCGAGTGCCCGCTGTTAGTTTTTCTTTGTCCACTTTACTGCGACAGCCAACCACATACCTAGGGCCACTACTCGCCTTCACTATCACTGAAGCAATAAAATAAAACATAATCACTTGGACACTTCTCAAACACAAAGCAACTCTAACAAAATCACATTCACCACCAAAAGTTTCCATTTTCTACTTAAGAGGCAGATCAATCCTAACAAAATCATAATCACCAAGAGTTTCCAGGAACTATGTTAATGTTGTAAACAAAAAAAAAGGTCCAAACTTTACTCACAGCGTTCATTATCGAGAGGTCTCAGAACTTCCCCTATAATCTGACCAACACTTTGAAGCGACTTCAAATCATCTTCAGTTTTCCCAAACTCCTTCTTAGCTCCTCGCAAGTTTTCCCGCACTGCAAAACCCGAAACAAAGCAATTCAGGCCCAAACAAATTCCTAAATTTCCCAATTCACACAGAAAAACCCACTGCCCAGAACCAAAATTAACAGCTAGGGCACAGAATCGGGTGAATCGAAACCCTAGACTAAAAAATTGAACAAATTGGGAACATTTGTAGTTGGATAGAAGAGGGTGCGAATCTGACCTGCGCGGACTCGGGAGTCGAGCTCCTTGTGCTGGAGCAGCCTCTTCCGGTAATCGGTGATGGCGGTGCGACGTCGTAGGGCGTCCTCTGTCTCGGTCGACGTCATCTCGCGGCGGTGCAGGGGAGGAGTAATGGGCTCTCGAGGTTTTTGGGGAGAAGAAGAAGAAGAAGAAGAAATCTGAGAGCTGCTGCTAATAAAGCTTCGGTTTTTACCTTTTATGTGGGGGAGCTGTATTATCAAGCAAGCAACCTATACTCATTTACTGATTTACTGTTTTACTCTCACTCGGAAATTGAAACAACAAAAGCGAAAGCGGAGAGGAAATGGCGATTTTACCCCCGAAGTTTGATTGTTATCACTCTGAAATATGTTATCACTCTCTTATTCCAATAACTTTATCGAAGGAGATCAAAAAAGCCCTCTTCCAGATGCACTCTTGGAAAAGCCCTGGACATAGTCTCTGTTTTTCTATCAAAAATATTGGGGTATTGTCAACCATGATGTTTGTTTGGCAGTGAGAAACTTGCTTACTCAGGGTGAAATGTGGCCGGAATCAAACTATACTTATCTAGTTATCTTTGCTTGATACCAAAGATCAAAGACCCCAAGGAAGCAATGCACTTTCGACCTATACCTCTCTGCAATGTTATTTGCAGAATCAATTCAAAAGTTGTGTCAAAAAACCTGGTTTCCTGAAATTGTGTCTCCACTGCAGAGTGCCTATGTCCCGGGCAGATTAATTTCTGAGAATACTTTAGTGGCAAACGAGGCTGCACACTTCATGCACAAGTTAAAGAATCAAGAGGCAGGTTTCTTCTCCTTAAAGCTTGACATTTCTAAGGCTGATGACAGACTTGATTGGTCTTTTATTCATGCTATTCTAACAAAGTTGGGCTTTGCATCTTAATGGATTCAAATCATCATGAATTGCATAACATCTATGGCTTATTCTATTCTCCTTCATGGAGAGCCTTCTTCTCTAATTACTCCTACACGAGGCATCAGACAATGTGATCCTTTATCACCTTATTTGTTCATCTTATGCAGTGAAGGGTTGTCAGCGTTGATATCACAAGCTGTGCAACAACATACCATTCAGGGACTTACTATGTGCCCTCAAGCCCCTACTTTGCATCATCTCTTCTTTGCATATGACAGCATACTCTTTGGCTCTGCTACAAATGAAGAATGTCTACAATACAAATTGATTCTTGATACTTATGAAAAGGCCTCAGGACAAAAGGTGAATTTTCAGAAAATCAGTGTTGTTTTTAGTAATAATGTCAAGGAAGATAGACAAAAACAAATGGCGGCTATTCTGGGGGTTAAATGTGTCAAAGAGCATGACAAGTATCTGGGATTACCTATGAGAGTTGGAAGATCCAAGTCTGCCATTTTTGCTTCCATCAAAGAAAAGTTGACAAAGAAGTTAGTAAGTTGGAAGACAAAAATCCTGAGTGCAGCAAGAAAAGAAATTCTCATCAGAGCAATGACTCAAACTATGTCATTGTATGCAATGAATTGCTACTTATTGCCAAAAACTCTTTGTGATGACATTCATCAGCTATGTGCATCATTCTTTTGGGAAGACACTAATGACAAGAATTGAGTTGGGAGAAATTGTGCCTAACGAAACTTGAAGGTGGAATGGGTTTTGAAAACATCTATGCATACAACCTAGCCATGCTTGGAAAACAAGGATGGCCTGGAGATTATTTTCCAATCCTTACTCCTTGATTGAAAGGTTGTACAAGGCCAGAGACTATCCAAATTGCTCTTTTTGGGAGGTTGAATACAGGAAACTTTTGAGCTGCTTTTGCAACCCCTATACCAGCTGTAGCCTCTGCAAGACAAGTGGAACTTTGTGTTATAAAAGAAGGCTTGAAATTGTTGGCAAGAATGCAAGTTATCAATATTGTCATCGAAAGAGATTGCTTGGAGGCTGTCTCGAGTATTGCAGACACGCAATTTACTCATGTATATGATGAGGGCATATATAATTGATGATATTCGCCAAGAACTTCATCAAAGAACTGATATTGTAGTGCAGCATACTCAAGGGTTTGTAATCGAGTAGCTCATTGTTTAGCTAACTCGACCTATGAAGCTAGTAATGCATTTGTTTGGCTAGTACAACCTCCAGACTTCATTCTGGAGTTACTTAAAGATGATTGTAAACAATGAGGTAATTCACCTCTATGAATGAAGTATTCCTTGATTCAAAAAATAATAATAATAACTTTATCGAAGGGACTTGTCCCTCAACTTAAATTTTGTCCTCAAATTAAAAAATGTATCTTTTCAAGAAAATAATAATAATAAAAATAGATTACACTTCTCTAAGTGGAAAAACAAAACAAAACAAACCAATAGAAATTAGTTTAGATTGATCTTCTGATCACAAGTTATCAAGAGAAGTGATGTAATTTGCTATAAAATAGAACATAAAGCTAGAGAGCTCAATACATGAATAAAAACTTGAGATTTATGTGATGAAATATTCAATATTTAAGTCTGACGTAGAAGATTGCTAGAGTCATGTATAAGCACCGAGAAGTGAGAACCATTAAAGATATTGAAAGATTTTGAGGCTCGGTTAATGGCCGGGGTTTCCCAGAGGGTGGCGGCAGCGGTAGTGCTAGGTTTTGGGCCCACATGGAGGTGGCGGCGGCAACACCAGGGTTGTCTTCTCCTCTAGGGTTTGCGGAAATTGGGCCTTGGATATGGTCAATTTCTGTTGGGCTCTGGGTTCATTGTTGGCCTATGTTTTTATTTTTTAATTTAATAGTGGGTCTTTCTCTTTTTGTCCAAAAAGAGGGTGGGTCTGTATTTTTCTTGGCTTGAGCGGGAAAGAACGCGAAGAAAAATTGGGGCTCTGTTGTCTTTTTTACTTTTCTTCAGAGCTCTAATTTTTCTTTGTCTGAGCTTAATACTAAAAGGTGGGTGTGCTGAGTAGTACACTTGTGTGAGGGGTGTGCTAGTGTAGTGTGCTCTATGTAATGGCTTCTTCTGACGGCCCTATGGGCAAGTCGTTATTGTACTGCTTGCTGAACTTTATAAAAGTGTGACATTTTCAACTAAAAAAAAAAAATGTTAATCTCTTATTGAGTGACTAGGGTAAGAAACTATCAAGATGAAAAAACATGTGATTTCAAATGGAGTTGAAAAACCATTGTCATAATTATTCATAACAAAGAAAATCATGAGCTTCCAAGGCTCAATTTGTTTTTGGATTGGATGGGCAATTGATGTGTACACTTAGACATTAAAAATGACAAAGTTTGAATATTTCAAGTTTGGTTTGAAAACGCGTCAATGAACAACTCAGTATCTTCAGAGCTAAGATCAGCAAAATTTGGGTTGGTAACTGATCGAGATCTCAGATTTCTAAGGTGGAGTAATAACTTTTGGGTATCAGATTATTGGTTTATAATTATGCTATTTTTTTCGCAAATCAATTCTCATTCAACTTAAGCCAGAATGGCACGGATACATACCTTCCCTTGCCAACTCTATGGGCAAGTCTAGGACGTGGCATGCTAGCATCACTTATTTGACAACTAGTGCTCACTTATTTAAAAGCAAGCCTATACACTATGAAAAAACCTAGTAAATAGGCTAAGTCTAAAAAATAAAACTTAAATTTGGGCAAAAAAACATAGGTACACAAGAGTGCTTAGAAGCCCAAGACCTGGACTGCCAAGCCCTAGGCCCAACAACAAAAGCCCAGCTTCATCCAATCTCCACAACTTGCACACCACTCATCCGCCGACAACTGTCCACCCTGCCGTAGACCACCACCACAAGCTGTCATCTTGCCTCAAGAAAGACCACCATCATGCGCCGCCATCAAGAGGTCCCCTGCATCATAGCTAGATCCAAGGACGAATCCCCTTACATCCAAGCCGCAAGAAGTCTCATTAATGGTGCCCGCACAGCCGCCGCCGCCATCTGGGACCGAATCCATTTCGCCGCCATCCTCGTCTTTCCTGAATCAGTGAGCTAGTCCGCCGCTGCTTCGATCCAAACAAATCTGAAAACCCTCGCTACCAAACCGCAAGCAAAGCAAAATCAGAGGTCAATAGACCATATTCCTTCCATCACCCGTTCGGCATCATCACCATGTTAGCGACGTCACCGGACAAGAAGGAAATCGCTGAAAGTCGACCTCGGACTGGCTGCCTCTCTTCGTTCGTTCTCCACAGAGAGCAATCCTTTTTTTGGAGAAAAACTAGTTTAGATTAGAAAAATTATGGTTATAATTATGCTATAGTTCAATAATACATGTACCATTCGTTTCAATGATAATACGAAAAACAAAAGAATACTCAAGATCTTGGGTGATTTTTATTTTATTTTTTGAGCTACTCAGGACCTCATATGGGAAGCATCAACAGTAAATGAACTGCACACTAGACCTGCATACAAATCCCCACCTAAGCTTTCATTTTTTTTCTTCAGCTTAGGTATTACAAGGTAGCAATGATTATGATTCTTTGACAAACCTGCATACAGGATGATTCCAACCTCGCAGAACATATATATAATGGTTTTTACTTGTTAATTTTCTGTTATATTCCATAAATATATCACTCTTTAATTTTGGATTGAGAAAACTTAAAATTAGAATCAGTGTTCTGTTTCAAACTTTCGATGACCGTATTCTTAGTGTTAGTAATTGCAGTAATTAACTTGCAAAGTTACAAGTGAGAACTTATAATTCTTGTACAATTACAACCAAGAAAGATCATGCTTGTTCTTTGAAATTTCAACTTTGAATCTTGGATTTCATTATATACTCGTATGCTAATCTCAAACAGAATCAAAATTCTGAATCTTCTGACTTCGCCCAGCTTAACAGACAAAAAAAAAAAAAAAAACCAGGAAGAAACTTCTTCGACTAAATCAGAGGGGATCGAACTTGATGATGATGAGATTATGCGAACAAACTCTGGTTCTTCTTCTTTGTTATTGTCTTAGCAAGCCCAGACCTTTTGACTTTTCTTTCTGTTCTCCTCTCTCTCTCTCGGAAGTCCTATGTTCCCTTTCTTCTCTTTCTTCTTCTTCGATGCGCTAAAAATCAGCACTGCTATCAAGTTGAGAGGGAGGAGAGCGAGAGAGCGAAGAAACCTGAACCTTAGTCTTCTACTGTCGGCAGGTTTTTATACCTAGAGTGAATGGCAAAGATGTAACTTAAGAAAAAAGATAGGGCAAAAGCATCACTCCATTTCGGGCCCTTAGAAACAGTAACTCACCTTTAGTATATAGTAAATTTGAGTGATTTTGTTGAATCATACGGTTCTAGCTAACTTTTATGAATGATTGACAATTAACAATTTTCTTTGCTATACTTTTTATATATAAACCTCTTAACCTTATAATTACATACATACATGTCTTTTATACAATAAGACATATGCCTTTCGTCTCAAGGCTAACGCATTAGTGAGGCTTTCCTTAAAATGCCTCTATCTAGTTACGTCTTGGCGTTTTAAAACATTGATATACACATACAATTAAACTGAAAGTACTGATCAAATTCCTCATGTAGTAATAGCAACTTTACCTTTAGATTAGAAAAATTTTAAAAGTGTTGAAGGAAATCGACATTAGGTGTGCCTCTACAAACTAGGGTTTGTCGTAGAGTTGTAATAGGAGTAGTTATAGATTCCCTAATTATGTTCGGACTCTATTACCTTTACGGTACTTTGTAATTCCCTATATATAGGGCTCCTATTATCAATAATACACACAACTATTTTCTATACAATTCTATTCTCCTACAACACGTTATCAGCACGATAACGTGCACCTCAATTAAAGGGAGGCAACCACAATGATGAGTGTCATCGATGTGGATCAATTGAGCATTGGTTCAAGCAATGCAAGGCAAGCGAGGAACTAGCTGCAAGATACAGGGCATATAGGGACATGAGAGAGCAAGAAGTGTACCTTGCAGAAGAAGAAGAAGATGGTGGAGATGTCAATCTCACCATAGAGGACTTCAAAGCTGAAGATGAATTGCACATGGATGCAACAGACTTTGATTAGATTAGTCCTTTTTATTTTTCCAAGAACTTTTGTAATGGCAATTTGCCTTAGTCAATAAATGACAATTGTCTTAACTCTTTCTTATGTGGCGGACCCAATAAAATGTGATGTCTAGGAAAGTCATTGAGATTATTGGTACTTAAGAGAGCCTCGCTCCACCAACATCTCTCTCTACTTTCCTGGTCATATTTGATTGGAGTTACCAAATGGATAGAGTGACTACTGTTTGGCTCCAATTTTGCTGCAGCTGGTCAACAGTCTCTTTTCTTGCGCGGGCGTGCCAGCACCGTTCGGGTGCGGTCGTCGGGGGTGTCCCTTGACCTGACTTCTTTCAAGCAATTGTGGACGAGGAGAGCACCAACCTCGTCGTGGGATTCTTTGTGCCTCGTGGCGAGGACTTTTGCTGAGCTTCTTCTTGTTCACAAGTCGATACTCAATATTGCAGATTGAGCAAAGCGAAATCACCGGGAAGTATTGAGATCTTGCTAAAGCGTGACTTTAGCTTGGCTGGGTTGCTAGGGCGTTACCCTTGCTTGGCTGGTTCTGTAACCGTTGTGGTCGCGGCACTACCGTCGGCTCCCGAGGAGACTAGGACCGAAGCACGTTGACAGAGGGTTTGGTGGCACTGAAAGTCGGCTTCTGAGAAGACTAGGACTAGGAGTGAGATCACCGGTAAGAGAAAGAGAAGGAGAGGAGAGGAGTTGCTCTTAGAGAGGTTTGCTCCAGAGAGAACTTAGATCATCTTAGAGATGTTGTTGTTGAATGTGAATGTGTATGTTTTGTGTTTCAATGTAACCTCTACTTATAGGCTACCATGCCAACTACTTTGGCATTAAACAAATGAAAGTGGAGCACTAATTGGAGATAAGGGAGGTGGAGGTGTAGGTGGAGCACTAATAGGAATGATGAATTTGGGAGATAAGGGAGGTGGAGATGGAGGTGGAGCACTAATAGGAATGATGAATTTGGGAGATAAGGAAGCACTTTCGGCTCCTTTATTCCTTCATGTATATCTCCATCAGAAATTCAGATTCTGGCCACGATGTCTTCATAAAAAATGTTCCACTATGAATCTAGATCATGCTGACCAAATTTCAGAGCTTTCTTCCATGTGGTTGGGCCGAAAATGCTGCTGGACCTCTTACAGGTCCAGTTTTCCAGTTTTGCTTCTGTAGAAAATTGGGCTGATTGTTTGAAGGCCTTCCACTCAAAAACAGCTCTTGCACTCTTCATAAGAAATGATCCTTGGGCTGTCTAGAATGGATCTGGAAAGTTTCAGCACATTTCGATTTCATTTGGTTAGTCTTCCACCCCTCCTTCCTTGTCTAGCTCGGTTTTTCCTAGCCGAAGTAGGAAAATATGCTAAAGTTGACTTGTCATACTTCCATAGTAGGCTTTATTTAGCCTCTAAATATATATTTAGAGCTTGTCGACAATATATAGCTTGAGCCACTGACATTGGCTCAATTTCTCCAAGACACGCCCTTTCAGGCCAAAATGTTCATTTTGGGTCCAAACAACTACAATGTGTCTTACTTTGATTTTATTTTGGATTAGATTTTGGAAACTTTGATGTAATAATTGGCTATTAATAAAGTGTCAATTCTTTTACTTAATGTCTTGGACATACCTTAATTCGAACTTTATTATATAAGAGCCAATGGTTTTCCTGTGGAAACACATTATGAGAATGGACAGAGTTCTTTTGCATCACCTCTAATGACTACAGACATAAACGAGTATTAGAGAAACTTATGTGTCGCTCTAGTGGGTTGTATGCAACCACTATTTGAGTTATTGAATCTAACCATGTCATGAGAGACGACTTATGGAATTTTGACACATATAGGCTTTGACATGATGATCCGTGTATTAAAGACTTTACACGGACATCCATTTTCAGAACGAAGAAAAGTAAGAACCACGAATTGGTTCGAGGAGCTGCACATGCGCCTCATGGCGCCATGATTGTGCAAAGACCGGCCATACATGGCCGGCGCCGCCTACCCCCTGTGGCAAATACATGGCATTGACGCCATAAACTCCTCTCTCTACTTCTCAAGTCTATTGTGACATTATGGCTTCACCAAAACCTTCATTGATTGATTATAAAGCCCATGTTTCGTTCTGTAAAGCCTGTTATTTAGGATTGAGACCATCCTATGCAAAGGAGATTGAGGAAATAATTCCATTCTTACAAAGAATCTAAGGGAATTCTATGGATTTGATCAACCAACTTGCGGACCGTATAGATGTTTTATGGTGTTGGTTGATACGCAAACACGCTGGTCACGTGTTGTGCCATTATCCACTCGTAATGCTGCTTATACTACACTCCTAGCACATAACATATGGCTACGGGCTCACTACTCAGATCATCCCATTCAGTCAATTTGACTTGATAATGCTAGAGAGTTTACATCGACAATTTTCGATGACTATTGCATATCATCGGGTATTGATATCAAGTATCATATTTCCATGTCCACACCCAATTGGTCTAGCGGAAAAGCTACCATTAAACGACTACGATGGTAGCCCGGACATTGGTAATGCCCACCAATATTTCCGCTTGGGTTATGCAATATCGCATGCATCTATGCTAATTCGTCTACGACTCATAGCAGCCACTCAACTTTTATTTGCGTTACAGCTAGTGACTGGGTTCGAGTCTAATATCTCGTATTTATGCATATTTGAGTGTGCGGTTCATGTGCCAATTGCGCCGCCACAGCGCATCAACATGAGTCATTGCAACGAATGCATATATATATATATTTGTTGGACATGAGTCTCCAACTATAAGTCCGCTATGTAGAACCCTTGACAGGCGATCTCTATTTCGCTGGATTTGCGAATTGTCACTTTGATGAGACAGTCTTCCCGTCGTTAGGGGGAGATTAGAACGTCAATGTTCAACAGGAACGACAGGAATTGTCGTGGTCTGTCCCCACTATGTCTCATCTTGATCCCCTAAAAGTGACGAGATCACATATACCTGCTGCAAACATGCCTGCAAGGATTGATGTCCCCACAAGAAGACATGGTGCCACCCAGAGAAGATGGGTACTGCACCACTACCATGGATGGTAGTATGGTGACGCCACAAAGGTGGCATAATGGCGTCATAGGCCATGGGTCCCGCTAGAGAGAGTAGGAGACCCATAGGTTCGATGGAATCTCGCCCTAAGAAGAGAGCGAGTTTGGCACAACTTGATCCATTGATCATTGATACTCAAAATCCGTCTCATGAGAATATTTTGGATTGTGGTTATGTCCAAGAGACATCGTTGAGGGACGCCTCAATGTTAGAACCAATTCCTGAGAATATAGAGATCTCTACGAACTACACTAGTGTACATGAGGACGTGGAATTGTTGAGACCAATGACATCGAACCGTACTCCGTTGAAGAATGCCAACGTAGAGAAAATTGGCCTAAATGGAAAGATGCGATCCAGGTTGAATTGGATTCACTAACGAAGAGGAATGATTTCGGGCCTGAGATGCCAACACCTCCTAACATAAAACCTATTGACATTAATAGGTCTTCGTTAGATAGCGTGATGAGAGAAAGAGATGGCAATCTCGCCTTATGGCGCAAGGTTTCTCACAACGCCCTGGAATCGACTACGAGAAGACATATTCTCTCGTAATGGATGTCATTGCACTCCACTACCTTGTCAGTTTGGTAGTTTCCAAATAACTGAACATGCAGCTTACGAATGTGGTCACTACGTATCTCTATGGGGATCTAGATACGGAATATAATGAAGGTTCTTGTGGACTTTATTTACCCAAGTCAAGTGGCTCTAGACCACGGAGCGCATTTGCAACGAGGTTGAAATGCTCACTAAAATGACTACTTGATTGGGAAGGGATATGATGAACTATGCCCACGCGTTTCCATGACAAGTTCCGGATTTGCAATTGTCGCGGTTTATGTTGATAAACATAATTGGAACCCTTGTGAGTTAAGGAAAACTGCTGAACACCTGAAATCCGAGTTTGAGAGGAAAGACCTTGGGAGAACACAGTTTTGTATACCGTGTCAATAGATGCTTAGCCATTTTGATAAAGTCAAAAATGCACTCCCATGGTCGTCCGTAGTCTTGGCCCTAAAATGGATCCGTTTCGTCCCAGGGATGATGACGAAGACGTGTTAATAGCAGGAGTGCTTATTCATGTACAATAGGCGCATTATTGTACTTAGCACAATACAAGACCGGACACCTCAATTGTTATGAACTTGTTGGCTAGATGTAGCCATGCGCGAACGCAACGCCATTGGACTGGTATAAAGACAATCTTTCAATACTTGAGATGTACGATTGATATGGGCTTGTTCTATCCCTACAAAGAAAAGAGATGACGGAAGTGTGGGATCGGACCCCACAAGGCAAAATGCCACCTTCCGTGCTCCTCCTCCCCTCCATCAAAATGACAACAAGCACTTCTAAATATTGAAGTGAACCATATCCAATCAGAGGATAATGTAGCGAACTTATTTACTAAGTCGTTACCTAAATCCACCTTCGAGAAACATGTGAAGAGCATCGGATTGAGAAAGTTATCCGAACTCCCATGATTGTAGCAATCATGGGGAGATATTGACATCAGGGGGAGGCATGATGTCTACATGTTCGATCTCGAAGAGTGAAGGACGTGTTGTGCTCTTTTTGCCCTTCGACCAGGGTTATTTTTGTCCCACTGGGTTTTTGTTACCTGGCAAGGTTTTTAGTGAGGCAACGATCAAAGCGTCATCACCAAGTTTGAGCGGCACAAGGGGGAGTGTTGAAGGAAATCGACATTAGGTGTGCCTCTACAAACTAGGGTTTGTCGTAGAGTTGTAATAGGAGTAGTTATAGATTCCCTAATTATGTTCGGACTCTATTACCTTTACGGTACTTTGTAATTCCCTATATATAGGGCTCCTATTATCAATAATACACACAACTATTTTCTATACAATTCTATTCTCCTACAACAAAAAGATCTGTTTTACACAAGGAGATATTAGAAGTGGTATGGGAAAAATAAATATGGTTTTAATTTCCCAAACCTGATAGGACTTCTTAATGATGAAGTGAAGAAAGATACGCATATGATATTTACATACACAAAATTGAAGCGAAAATGCTTAAATCCCCAGAAGCCAATAGGAGCTTACTTAAGATCTTTTCTTTCTTTTGCTACTTTGACACTTCACACTCCTCTACTCTTTTTGGAGTTGGAAGATGAAGACCAAAAGATATGGATTTCAAAATATTATTTAGACTTCAAAGATGAAAATCTCTTATGCATGTTCGTACATCAAAAGATATAATCTCTATCTGCTACTTCGCCACTTCACACTCTTATACTCTGCTTGTGTATTAGTCAGAGGGAGAGAACCTTAGCTGTACCATAGCCTTATTTAGCAGTAGATTATAGAAGAAAGAGGAGGGCAGAGAAACAGTTATTGACCATTTCAAGGTTAGTCTCTCTTTTTTTTGTGGAAACGATTCAGAGTTAGTCTATGGTTCACCGTTGAACTTCCCTTCGATTACTAAAAATAGAGTACGTATCAAAGAAAACAAACTTCCAAAGCAAAGGCAAAGCTATATCTCTCCACAAACATTGCCACATTCTTGGGATTTCACAGCCCTTGTCGGCTGTCACCTTCTCCTCTCCACTTATAATCAACAAAACAATAACAGAACCATTTGAAAATAAAAAAATAAAATTCAGAAAAATATAAAATACAAACCCAACAAAGAAAAATAGCAATTATAGATACAAAGACCTCTCTTTTTCAACAATACATTCCCCGAGTTCTCTTCTGCTCAAACCTCCTCACCCAGGAGGGATGGAGATAGAAAAGACACCAAAAGAACCCAAAAAGAAGTATCTTTTTCTATCCTCCTTGCCATCATTGTCATCATCATTAACGTCGAGATACATGATGGCTATCCTCCTGGTCTTTGTCTATGCACTTCTCTACAACCCCACCATTGTCCTCTCTGACCCTTCCCCCACCACCTTCACCCCCCAAGACAACTTCCTCATCGACTGCGGTGCTGCAAACGCTCCCACACTACCCGATGGAAGGACCTTCAAGACTGATTCACAATCATCGCAACATTTGAAAGCAAATGATGATAACAAGGTGTCTGATGACAAGGCAGATGTGCCTTCTCCTCTTTACAAAACCGCAAGGATTTTCACAAGTGAAGCCACTTATACGTTCCACATGGGAAGTCCTGGGTGGCATTGGGTTCGCCTCTATTTCTATCCCATTCAAAACTCTGTGTCTGATCTTCAGAAGGCAACTTTCAATGTCATGACAGATAAGTACACTTTGCTCCATAGTTTCAATTTCAATGAGGCCGCTAACAACAACACCATCAAAGTTGTTCGCAAGGAGTACCTTCTCAACGTGACCGAGCAGCAATTCTCGATCAAGTTCTCTCCCCAGAAGAACTCCGCGGCGTTCATCAATGCAATTGAGGTGGTTTCAGCTCCTGATTATCTCATCTCGGACACGGCTAACAACCTTCAGCCAGTGAGCCAGTTCCAGGGGTTGTCCAAATTTGGGTACGAATATATGTACAGGATTAACGTGGGAGGACCTCTAGTGACCCCGGTCAATGACACATTAGGACGGTTCTGGTTGCCGGACGAGCCATACATTAAGTCCAAGAACATGGCCCAAAGTGCCAAGGTTGAAACCAAAACTATCAAGTATCCTCAAGGGCTCACACCCCAAATAGCTCCACCAATAGTTTATGCAACTGCTGCGCATATGGAAGATGCAGGTGTCAGCAATCAAAAGTTCAATGTGACATGGGACTTTCAGGCTGAAAATGCATATGGTTACTTGATCCGGTTGCATTTCTGCGACATTGTGAGCAAAACACTTGGTAATCTTTACTTCAATGTCTACATCAATGGGCAGATGGCAATAAGTGATTTGGATTTGTCACAAACCGTCAACGGTTTGGCAATTCCATTCTACAAGGACATTGTGGTCAACTCTTCATTGATAAAAGACGTGCTTTCAATCCAGATTGGTCCGTCTAAATTGGGGAGTGGTGCTCAGGATGCCATTCTAAATGGTTTGGAGGTTATGAAAATAAGCAATTCTGTTAATAGTTTGGATGGAGAGTTCGGAGTCGATGGAAAAGAATCAAAAGATAGCAGCGGAGGTGTTCACAAGGGAGCGGTGGCTGCAGTCGGATTTGGTTTGATGTTTGGAGCTTTTATTGGACTTGGGGCAATGGTGTACAAATGGAAGAAGAGACCTCAAGATTGGCAGAAAAGGAACAGCTTCTCTTCTTGGTTACTTCCTGTACATGCTGGAGACAGCAGTTTTATGTCAAGCAAGAACTCAGTGGGAAAGAGCATGTACTCTTCCTCTATGGGCCTTGGCCGATTCTTCTCTCTCGCGGAGTTACAGGAAGCTACCAACAATTTCGACTCGAACAAAATCATTGGTGTTGGTGGATTTGGCAATGTGTATCTTGGCGTGATTGATGATGGGATTAGTGTTGCTGTCAAGAGAGGAAATCCACAATCTGAACAGGGGATTACAGAGTTCCAAACAGAGATTCAAATGTTGTCAAAGCTCAGGCACAGGCATTTGGTCTCTCTAATTGGCTATTGTGATGAAAACCAAGAGATGATCTTGGTTTATGAGTTCATGTCAAATGGACCATTCAGAGATCATCTGTATGGTAAGAACTTGCCACCACTGTCATGGAAGCAAAGACTAGAGATCTGCATTGGCGCTGCTCGCGGGCTTCACTACCTTCATACGGGCACAGCACAAGGCATCATTCACCGCGATGTGAAGACAACAAACATCCTTCTCGATGACCAGTTCACTGCCAAGGTTGCTGATTTCGGGTTGTCTAAAGATGCGCCAATGGGACAGAATCATGTGAGTACCGCAGTGAAGGGAAGCTTTGGGTACTTGGACCCTGAGTACTTTAGGAGGCAGCAACTGACAGACAAATCCGATGTCTACTCATTTGGAGTTGTCATGCTCGAGGCATTGTGCGCTAGGCCTGCTATAAATCCAGCACTTCCAAGAGAGCAAGTCAACTTGGCCGACTGGGGAATGCAGTGGAAGAGGAAAGGCTTGCTGGAAAAGATTGTCGACCCTCTCCTCATTGGAACCATCAACCCTGAATCCATGAAGAAGTTTGGTGAGGCTGCCGAGAAGTGCTTGTTAGAGCACGGTGTGGATAGGCCTACGATGGGAGATGTGCTGTGGAACTTGGAGTATGCTCTGCAGCTTCAAGAGGCATTCACCGAAGGAAAGGGCGAAGATGACAGCATTAATGCTACCCCCTCCGCTGATGCTGCATCTGCCTCTCCTACTGATGCTGCTGCTGCCGCTCCTACTGCCGCTGCTTCCGTTCCTCTCCCGGCTGCTATCCTGGAGGAAGAAGCCCCCCCTACAGAACAGACTATTAATGATCAATCTGGAACTGCTATATTGTCTCAATTTTCTAACCTCAATGGTAGGTAAAAAGTTTAAAATTTTAGTCCAGTACTAATTGACAAACACATGGTCTAGTTCTTCAGTGTAATCCATGAAGGAGCCAAAACAGATTGTGATGATCAACGTTCCTCTTTTTCTTGAGTTTGGGGTCATTGAACTGTTTATGTTTATACCGTAATGATACTGGTATGAGGAGTGTATAACATCTAGTACAGTACCATTAATCCTATACGTATTTAAGTGTATAGCTTTTTTGTATTCACTTCATTGTAGTATAGATCATAGATGAACCTGAAAATGAATCATTCATAAATGGATTTCGATCAAGTTCTCATAGATTACATCAAATTAAAAAAATGAACTACTGCATAGTCGGACACTTGGACCTATGCAAACCACTGAAAAATTGATGTTGTAGGATATTTTTGAACTAGAATCAATAAAGCTCATGAAGAAGAAATTCTGTATTTGACTGCACCGAAGAAAAATGAAGCTCATGCAGTAGTCAAAAGCTCATGTTATATGCGAAAGGGACAAAAACGATTTACAAAAGCAAAAACAAAATTTACAATTCGGAAAAATATGTCAGACTTCTAGCAGATATACAGATGAGATTAACAAGCTAGCAGTCAATTTCTCTTGTCTAAACAAATCTTATAGCAGTCATATTCTTTTTTTTTTTTTGGTCAAATATAGCAGTGATATTTGAGTTTCTTGTTTGGCACAAGAAATATTGAGTGCAACAAAAATTCTGTATTTGACTGCTCAGTATATGTCACCAAGAGAAGGATATACTCAACTCATGCAAAAACATGACAGATTTTCTCCGGAACAAGAATTTTTGTTATACATCATAGACAATAGGCAGGCTTAACTCTACATATTCTGCTTCAGAATGGGTGATCTTTTATAATCCTCAACGCTAGACATGATTATATAAGGCACCCTAGATTGGCTATGGGAGCAGTACGTACTAAAAACATGGCTGCACTTTACAGTTCAGACCAGCTTTACAACAAACACAACAAGATATATGATAGGCTAAATTTAATCAAAGGGATGCTAGCTGATTCCAGCCTTGATACCATAGGAAGATTGAAACTTATGGTTCTTAGTGAGCTAGAGATATATGAACATCAAATAACCAATGGTATTAGTTAACAAATACAAAATCATTAAGTTGAGGTACCTGTAATCAAACTCATGCAGTTGGCTACCACAGTTGATGAAGATACAAAATTCGATTCATGGCATTGGAGAAGGCAGGGTTGGTATACGCTGACCATCAATTTCTACTATATACGGGATTATATTTTATTTTTTCCCACTCACTACCCCTTGCTCACACTGCTGCTTTATTATGCCACTTCTGAAATACTCAAATTTTCAATTGAGATAGGTACGTAGTCCGCTCAGGGGCAATGATACAAGCTTAGGGTAGCCCTGAATCTCTAACTTCTTGAGTGAATTTAGGGGGGGGGTGTATTGTATATGAAATTAGTGGAACTTTTAAAGAAATAAAGTCTTGAGGTATTCAATTAGAATTTTTAAAGACTTCATGAATTCCACCAAAATCTATGGGTATTCAATTAGGACTTTTAAAAATGAATAAAAGTACAGAGATATTCAAAATATCATTCATACTTATGGAATTAGAAAATCATGGATAATCATGGACTTTGTAGTGTTAACTATACATACCAAACTCCAATAATTTTCCAGCCTCCAGACCAAAGATTTCAAAAAGTCTATCAAAGTTTCCTCTTCAAAAAAAAAAAAAAAAAAAAAAAAGGTCTATCAAAGTTCTTCTCTCTACGCACAAAGAAGTTTGTCCTTCATCATCTCTCTTTCTTAATTTTTTGTCTTTTCTCTAATCTTTTATGATATCAACCTTTTTTGATACCCAACATGTTCATTGTAGTTGTTGAATGTGATTTTTTTTTTTTTTTTTTTCAATTGTGATACTTCGAACCCTAATAGCAATAAAAATGATTTATGAAACCCTAAAACTCAAATATTGCGGTCTAACCCTAAGACCTTGAACCATACTAAATTTTATCTTATTAATTAATTATTCTCATTAATTTGAATTTATATTATGGTTCAAAAAAAGGTTGAACAATTGAATTTCAATTGATTGATTATAGATCAAGACATTGACCAATATTGCTACAATATATGTTAATCGGCGAAAACAAAATTGATGAGAATAATTAACCATAAACATCAAGTGATCTATATTGTATATTTATGTTGTTGGGAGATTAGGAATGAGAACAAACTCGCTAGACAAACTAACAATCATTTATTTGAGTCAATTTCTATTAGAAGATACTGGAGCATTGAAGAGACAACAAGTTATTATTTTGTTTTGTGTTTGGGCTGCATTTGTTTTATTTTTTTTTGTTTTTTGTTTTTGTTTTTTATTTTATTTTATTTTGTATATCCTAGGAAATCTGTAGAAGTCATTCATAATAAATTATATAGATTTTCATGGATCAATAAAAGTTTGTTGCTAAAATCAATGGTTTTAAGAAATCCATAACAGTCTATTAACTTTTTAAAGAGTCTGTGGACTTTTCAAAAAGTCTGTCATTTAAAAAAAGTCTGCACAAATCCAAATACAATACATCCACTTAAGTAATGAAGTGAAGGTAGACCGACCAGTTCTACACACGAATTAACGACAAGCTTCTCAAGCTTGCAAGAGGCATTGCCCAACCAATCCATCAAACTTACGCCATGATAGGCTTTTATTTCCAACTCTGTCAACCTACTATGAGGTTTAAGGCCTCGAAGTACTTCTTCATCAACATACATTGTCTGATCTGTTGGCTCTCTTTGTTGGTCCTGTTGTGCGGAAGCGTCAAACATGTATGAAGTATTAGAAAAAGATAAATAAATAGAAAATCTATAAGATCAAAGATTTACGTGGTTCACCCCAAAATCAAAGGGTTACATCCACAGGCGGAAACGGTGAGGAGATTCCACTAATATCCAAAGGAGATTACAAGGTGTTTAGCACTCAAACCCAAAACCCAATTACACCCGAATACACTCATGGAAAGAGAAAAGACCAAATAGAAAAACGACTACCTCAATATATTGTTGCTCACAAGAACAAAAGCAACAAACCAAAAGGTAATTTTCTATAGAACCCAAAACTGCGGCTACTTCTCAATAACCCTAAGTTGCGACCTTTCTTTTCTCTCACACACCTTAATTGGTGACAGAAAGCATATATTTATATGTGCATGAGGCAAACTCCAAAACCTAATAGAATTGGGTTTAATTATGTGGGCTTAGTCCAAAAGATAATTGATGGGCTTATTAATTTAAGCCACAGACCAACAATCTCCACCTTGGCTTAAATTAACTAAAATCTCCAAAGTAAAAATATCCTCCAAATGTCTCCTCCATCAAACCCCGAAGGGTACTAATTGCGATTAGCAATCAAGCCCAAGCAAAGCTTGAACTTGCAAATAGGAACTGGCTTGATCAAAATTAGATGATTCTGACGAACAGACTGAATTTCTTCATACAAAGCAACCTTGTAGAACCGAAGTTGCTTCTCTTCAATATCACCAACAAAAGCAAGCACCTCCTGACTAGGCTGAATAAAAGTGCAGTCTGACACTTTCTCTGAAGCTTTAACAAGCTCCACCTGCTTACTGACATCGTGGCCTGAACCTACATCAATAGACTCTCCTTCAATAGCATGGCATACTCTTCAAAGTTCATAACTTGGCCGATTACAAATTTGGGTGACTTAGATTGAACACACCACAAGTCATAATTATTCACCCCATACGCAAATCCATGAAATTTAAATTTTGCCCCCCACTCAAGTTTACCATCACTCACATGAGCACCGACAGGACAACTAATATCAGAATAATCATCATGACTACCAAACCATACCTTAATTGGAGTCTTCATACAAACTGCGGACGATGGAGACCAATTAATCAAGTAGCAAGAACTAACAGATTCAACACCAAAGTCCTTAGTCTTATCCAAGTTAGAAAGCATGCAAAGCGCTTTCCCTATAAGGGATCCACAAATATATTCTGCGATTTTTATACGTGGTGTCTTCAAAATAGTGCGGTGTCTCACTATCTGATCTTCACAAAACTGACCAAATTGGCCCTCAACAAATACACCTGTACCAAAATCTGAATATGGACTTGATGAAGAGGCAACTGATGAAGCACCAATAAATGTGCTACCCTGAAGTACATAGAGGTTATGGCAAATCAACTTTCCCTGAATCACAACAAGAGCACCCTTACTAACTCTTAAAACTCCACCTTGAGACGAATACTTATAGCCTTGTGAGTCAAGAGTACCCAAAGATATCAAATTGTTCTTCAAATATGGGACATGCCTAACCTTTGTCAAAGTCCTGATAATTCCATCATGCATCTTAATTCGAACTATTCCAATCCCCGTTACTTTATTAGGAGTATTATCCCCCATAAAGACAGACCTTCCATCAATAGACTGATAATTGTCAAACCAGTCTCGATTGAAGCACATAAGGTGCGAGAAACCCGAAACAAGCAACCAAGCATTAATAGAGGAATCACCAGCAAATAAGGCAAAATCAAAAGTAGACTCATCATCCACATAATTGGCATCATCACCAGAAGATTTTTCAAAATACTTACCTTTATCTTTGAGTTTAGGGCATTCAGGTTTCCAATGACCTTCTTTGTGAAAATAGTGGCATGTATCTTTTCTAATTCGAGACTTAGATCTCAGACTTCCTCTATTACTACTTTCTTCTCTACCTTGAACTACTAAACCATGATCTTGATTATCATTCAAATTCTCTGACACTTTCTTCTTCAGTTCTCTAGAACTCAAAGCTGCTTTGACATCTTCTAAAGAGATAGCCTCTCTTCCATACTGCATGGTGTCAATAAAATTATCAAAAGAAAGAGGCAAAGAGCATAGCAAAATCAAAGCCTGATCTTCATCATCAATTTTCACATCCATACTTCTCAAATCAGATATAAGCTTATTAAATTCATGAATATGGCTTTGAACCGGTGTACCTTCAGACATACGAAGAATGTATAGTCGTTGTTTCAAATATAGTCGACTGGTCAGGGATTTGGTCATATATAATTTCCCCAGCTTTAGCCACAATCCAGGTGCAGTCGTCTCATCAGCAACTTCACGCAGAACCTCATCAGATAGACATAACAAAATTGCACTATGTGCTCATTCTAACATGTCTCCTTTTTCTTATTCTGACAAAGTAGTTAGCAAAGCATTCACACCTTTCAATGCCTTTAATAACCCTTGCTGAACTAATAGGGCTCGCATCTTCAAACACTAAAGGTTGAGATCATTCCTCCGTTAAATTTATCAATCTCATATTTCATTGAAGAAGCAGACTTCATCATTGAATCAAATAGCCTCAAGCGTAGCCTGAGCTCTAATACCACTTGTTGTGTGGAAGCGTCAAACAGGTATGAAGTATCAGAAAAAGATAAATAAATAGAAAAAATCCAGAATACCAAATATTTACGTGGTTCACCCCAAAATCAAAGGGTTACATCCACGGGCGGAACAGTGAGGAGATTCCACTAATATCAAAAGGAGATTACAAGTGTTTAGCACTCAAAACCAAAACCCGATTACACCCGAAGACACTCACGGAAAGTGAAAACACCAAATGGAAAAACGACTACCTCAATATATTGTTGCTCACAAGAACAAAAGCAACAACCAAAAGGTAATTTCCTATAGAACCCAAAACTGCGACTACTTCTTGAGCATAAAAGTCCACAACAAGAGTTGATGTTTCATCAGCAGCCAAACTAAAAACTGATTATGCCACGTTGATATGAGCATAATATGTGACGTTTATAATTATTATATTCCTACATTTTGCTAAGTTATTTTATTTACATTATCATTTCTAACTTAGTTTTTGTTTCTAGGTACATTATAGCAAATGAGATACCTTAGGAGTAAATTAAAGTCTCTGTGAGCACAAAGGACACAAAAATGAGGAAAAATGATAGAAATAAAGTTCCCACAATCCTACTAGGAAAAGGAATTTTAGCTATAGTAGAAATCATAAGCTGACTTGGATTCAAACTCTTAAGATCATGGAATTAGAAGTCCTACTTCGATGAGGAAACCTAGTTGGGTTAGGAATCCTAGTATGACCAAGAGTCCTTATTGAAGAGGGAGTGCTCAAGAAGGTCTGGAAACATCTAGAAAATATTTTGACAAAAGAGTCCCTATTGAACTAGGAAACTTGATGGCATTAGGAGTCCTGATGATTCTAGGAGACTTGAGTGGACTAGGAGAGATGTCAAGAACATTCAAGAAGCATCTAGAAGAAGTCCAAAATGTCTTATATAAAGGTAATATGGATTGGAAGTCGTTTTTGACAAAAGAAAGATGAATAAAGATCAGATTTGGAGTTCGTATTGAACTCAGATTGATTTTGGATGAATTTTGGAAATAATTCTAAAAGATTGAGACATGTATGACGTCAAAGACTCCCTAGAGATATATTTGGATATGGCTTGGTGTTGTGACACAATTTTGATGATGTGGATGTGTTTAATTGGCTCAAGGTTTTGTCAACCAATCAGAAAATACAGAGGCAAACTATTCTAATGGAAACATGAAAAACTGAAATAGACTTGAACAATGACTCAAGGGTGGACATTCTTCTATATAAAGGCAAACTTTCAACGTCAATTTCATCCCTTCTTTCATTCTCTCAATGCAAACACTCAAAGTTTTCTCTAGTTTTCGTTCTACACATCAAGAAGAAGCCAAGCCGTGATCACCACCATTCCTTATCGTCATCTTCCTCATGTGCCACCACCTTAGTGCTGCTTTGGATCTTTGGGACGTCACCAAGAGTTGCCATCTTGATCAACTCATCCTACTTTTACGGTTTTTTATTCTTTTTGGACTAGAAAAATGTTTATCTTTCCTTTGTGTATTTCGAACTCATGAGGAACTAATTCTATTGTTAGGTGGCAATTTTGAAGCCCCATATTATGTGATAATCATGATTATGTGTTCTTGATATCCTATGCCTTGCGATTTCGTGAGATGATTAATTTTGTTTTCTTTTACACGTTTGTATTCTTTGGTGCGCAACTTAGAAATATATGCATGTAATTGGAACTAGAATCAGGTTAACGCTTTGTTTCCCTAATTCATAACTAGTTAAATCAATTAATTTATGTTCATAACTAGACATGCTTTGTGTAATAATTGACTATAATTATCAATCAAATTCCATTGTGAGTAATGATCTGTGCATCCATTGAATATATTGCTTATGTGCGTTCACTAAGTGATTTGATCTCGCATGCATTCGAATGATTTTAACTTACGTGCATTCACTAGGTTAAATAACTTAAGGAAAATAATAAGGGACATTGTTTGCTTTAAAATTGTTTCTTGATTGATATTTTCTCATGGCAATAGTAAAGGACATCAGGATTCATAACTTGATTTGATCATTTGTGGTTGTGGATAAATATTTGTTTCTAGCGTTTCTATTCATTGCTTTCACAAACGGAAAACTATTCTTGTTTACTGAACTATATGTTTTCAAATCCCAAAACCCCAGATCGTTTTCTTTTAGTTTTCTTTTTAGTTTTCGTACATCTGATCTCTAATCCTTTTCTTTGTGTTTTCATTATTTGTTTAAGGTTTTTAGGTTGTGTTTGATTGGAATTTTTGGTCTAATGAGTTTAGGTTTCTTTTATTTTCGTAAATTAGATTTTGTTTTGTTTCTTTATTTTTTGTTCATGATTTGTATGATTTACCCTCATTCCCTGGCTTAAAAGATACCATACTTACACTATTCTTCAATTTTTTGCAGGGTTTAAGTAGTGCACTTGTTTTTAGCTTCTCAATTTTTGGCGCCGTTGCTGGGTTATTAAAAAATTCTCATATATTTCACGTTTTTGAGTTAGAGTTTGGCAAGGAGCTGTAAACCATAAAGGAATAGGTGAAGGATTCTCCTTTTAACATTTGTTTCAAACTCTTTTTCAAGTAGGTGAAGCAATTGCTACTAGCTTTTTTCTGTTATCTCATTCTTCTTATTCGCAATTGCTACTTGTTTCTCCTAAAGTAAAGCTTTTGAAGTCCTGGACTTTGCTACTTCCACCACTAGCTGCTCCGACAATCAAGACTGAGCCTTATAGCACTGCTGAAATTCCAGTTCCAATGTCTCCGCCTTCTCCTTCCATTCTGATCCCTAAAACACAATCAAAAAACCCAAAGCAAGTTAAAATTGTTATCATTCCAATGAAACGATTGATAACACACGGCTTATCACTCAATCAAAAATTTCATATGCTTCGAAATTTTGGATCAAACTTCTGCAATAATCAAAACCCTGAAATCACATATTGTTACCTGATGAGCAATCGGATTAGCAAGAGCAATATAAGCTGGAGCATGAACACCTTCTTCATTCGTCGCTTGTTTTGAAGCCACAAGAATTTTAAAAGCCAAATTGCTCACTGTGACTCTCACAAATGGGAGAGCGTGAATTTTGTAGGCCTTTAAGGACAAGGGCAGGGGTAACCTCGTCCAAGGAACAACGCAGTCTTCAACACTTCCAATGAAGAATGGACGAACCATCCAAACTTTAGGTGGATGACAATATCCAAAACACCAAGCATAACACCTACAATCGAGGACCTCAAGGATTTTATCAAACACCTCAAGTTCCTCTTCAACAACCTCAAGATACGCCCCCTAATTATGATATGATTATTGAGACACTACGATGAATAATGGGAGAAACCAATCAAGTATTGAATAAACTGCATGAATAAATGAAGGGAGAGATATTGATGCCTTCAATCATACACTCATCTCTGTTATTCCAAGATGTTTAAACCTCAAGAATGTGAAAGAATTTAGACCAATAATTAGTTTATGCTCCATAATCTACAAGCTGATTTCGAAGACTGTGGCCAATCGACTCAAGAAGTACCTACCTAACATTATTTCCTATGCTCAGAGTGCATCTGTACTAGGAAGAAACATCCAAGATAATATGATTCCATCTTTCGAAACAGTTCATACTATTAGAGTACAGAAGAATACAACATCACCAAAGATGGTTCTCAAATTGGACATCAGCAAAGTGTATGATAGGATGGAGTGGGATTTTCTAAAAGAAGTTATGCTGAAGCTTGGGTTTGTGGAGAAATGGGTAGCTTTAATTATGAAGTGTGTTAGGTCTGCATCTTTTTCAATCCATTGTCTCCATATCTGTTTCTTATTTTTTTCAGAGACATCTGGGCTTCTCCATCATGTTGACTCTACAACTATGATTCATGCTGTTTGGGCAGCCCCTGCTGCACATTCGATCTCACGCTTGCTGTTTGCGGACAATAGTCTCTTATTTGTTAATGTTACGGTCCGAGAAGTGTATCTTTGAAACAATGTTCTAAAAAACTGCCTAGGCGGCTCCTAGGCGCTAGGCGGTAAGGAACCGATCGGATTTTAGCCTAGGCGTTGCTCTTAGGCGCTGGGCTACTAGGCGTCCGCCTAGGCGGGGACTAAGCGGGCTAGGCGGTGCTAGGCGGGGACTAGGCGGTTCTAGGCGGTGCTAGGCGGGGACTAAGCGGCCCTAAACCCTAATTTATTCTATATTTTGACTATTTTTATATTTATAATTAATTTTTAGACTTTAAATATTTTTATTTATATTATTATAGGTCATAAAAATAATTTAAAAATTAAAAAAATAAAAACCGCCTAGTCTCTGCCTAGGCCCCTAGGCGCTAGTCCCCGGGTCACCGCCCGACTAGCTCCTAGCGTTTTTTAGAACCTTGCTTTGAAACAATGTCTTCTTCTCCATGAGTGTGCGGCTGGACAACGCATACACTTCCAAAAATCAACTCTCTCATTCGGACCAAATGTTCCTAAATAGGTGAAAAATGAAGATAAGGTTATTTTAGATGTATCGGTTGTTGATTTCTATGAGAAATATCTTTGATTGCCGAAAACAATTAGGAGACAAGAAAGATGTATTTGAGAAATTGAATGAAAAACTGGATGTGCATTTTCAAGGATAGAAAGGAAAGTTCCTCTCAAAAGCGGGTAAACTTGTGTTAATCAAAGTGATTGCTCAAGCAATTCACATTTATTCTATGAGTGTTTTCCACCTGCCTATTGGTGTGTGCAAAAAATACCAATCCAAGGTAATTAAGCAGAAAAGAGCATTCATTGGTGTATTTGGGATAAAATTTGTAACAGGAAAGAAGAGGGAGGACATGGTTTTCGTTACTTGAGAGCTTTTATCCAACTGGGGAAAGCATTCATTAGTAAGTACTTTGCTTCAAGCCAAATGTTAATGTCTAAAGTTCAGCGGTAGCTGAACCTTGGTTAACGCTGGTCCGATGGGCGGACCGCTACTTGCGATATGATCGAGACTCCCGCTACCTGTCAAGTAAAATACAAAGAGGCGTCAAAGGGAGACCACGCTGGGCGGTCTTCTCTTCTCCGATATCTAAGTTAGTCAATGTATTTATGTTGACAACGTAACAGTAGGTAAGTAGTAAATGCGTAATTAATGAGGATCTTTTATAGGTTGGGAAGAGGCTGACCTCTTCCTTGTTTTCAATGTAGGACTGATATGCTTCAGTTCCCAGCTTCTGGAGCTTCTGACGCTATCTTGGCGCGGCGCGTGGCGGTGCATCAGCGGTGATCTGGGGGTGAGCCGGGGCTCAGACGGTAGCCTGCCTGGCTGTGTTTCCGTAGGTCACACCGTTGGTGGTAGTTGGTACCACTGGCGGTAGCATGAGCGTGGCTCATTCTAGCTAATTATGCTCGGCAAATGCTCATGTAAGTACAAGTCCCCCAAGTCCCCAGTCAAGGAGGGCAATCTTGGTTAGAGAGTTGGCTAGCGGTTTGAAGCGTTACTTCTGCTAGACTTGCAAGAGCATAATTAGCGTCAGTGCGTTGTCAACCATGGACTTACTGAGCAAACGCTTTATACCCTTTTGGGTGGACCCCTGCTAGGCCCCCCAGGGAGTCCCCCACTCCCCGGCTAAGATAGTTCTCCGTTTGGTCGGTGTATTGTTTGTTGAGGGGAGCTGCTCGGAGCAGAGGGTGTTAGGTAGTGAGCCCAATCTTTGATACCCGAGTAGCGGGGGTCAACATGCCTGATCAGGGCCGTCGTAGACTGTTGACAAGTCCCCCTGTCCCGTAGGGACGTAGCTTCTGCGACGCCTCGTGGCGGTCATCGTAGGTTTGACTGTAACGCAGTGTGGCGGTCGTCGTCAGAATGAGGCGTTACCTCGGGAATCGCCGTTGGCGAAAGTCCCTCCGCTGATAGTAAGCGGCAAGAGTTGTCGCGGGGACCTGGCTGGTTGCCGTTCAGCGGACTGTCTTGCTTGCGGGAGGGAGAAGTTCTGCTAGCGGAGTTGTGCTTAGCGGAGACTCGCTTGCAAGAAGAAAAGGGAGAAGTTCCGCTAGCGGTGTTGCGCTTAGCGGAGACTCTCGCTTGCAAGATGAAAAGGGAGATGTTCCGCTAGCGGTGTTGCACTTAGCAAAGACTCTCGCTTGCGAGATGAACAGGGAGAAGTTCCGCTAGCGGTGTTGCGCTTAGCGGAGACTCTCGCTTGCAAGACGGTTGGTATACCTGCTTTGTGGACAGTTACTTTGGATAGACGCTTCATTTGACGGCGCTCGACACGTGGCCATCCTTCATTGGGTTAGCGTGTGGGATAACGTCTCCTCAGCACGCCCGCATCCTCGCCATTAATGCGAGTAATTATGGATTTTGTAACGTCGCCTCGGTTAATCCAGAGAGTAAGTGTGATCGTTGGGCACTTAGGCACATGTACGGCTGTCGTGCGATGTCGTTTTGTAGCGGATGGCCTAGATTGGTTTGATGTTGACATAAAAGAGAGGGAAACTGAGTGGTTCAACACTTTGCACCTTGAACCAGTATCGTCGTCTTCAAGCTTCGCTCCGAGATCCGAGAAGAAAGTTATGCAATTTGCGTGAAGTTACCGATCTTTGGAGGACGGAGACCTCCTGAAGCGAAGACGAGCATCTTCAAGCGCACCAGAGTTCCCATCTTTACAGGTTGGTGATCTGAATCTTGTTCCTGTTTTATTGCTTCTGTCATTTTCTGCTTTTGTGATTTGAAGTGATCTCTGTCGCTCTCCGGTGTGTTTTGAGGATCTAGGATGACTTTTGGGGATGGGTTTAGGTGTTTGATAGACAGTTGAGGTTTGTGGAATCTTTTAGATGGTTGAATTTGGGTTTTTGGATGTATATGCGCTGTGTTCTTGTTTTGGCACTTTCTGGGTTTTCTGGGTATGGTTGTTCTTGATGTTCTTGGCTAAAATCTGACATAGGGATGGTTTAGATCTTGTTGGAACTGACTGGTTTGGGTTTTAGGGTTTGTGATGGCTAGCGTCGTAGAGATCTCGAGCAGTGAGGATTCCGAGTCTGACGTGTCGTTCAGTGTGGCGGATAGGATATTTATTGCGTCCTTCTGCCCATGCAGGAACCTCATTGTCCGATCCGCTAGATATCGAGCCGCTACAGACCATACCCTGGGAAGTGGCAATGGGTCGTGCCGGGCGTCTAGAGAGTTGTAGAGCAGCGGAGGAAGCTGCCGCCCGCAATAGGCTTGAGGAGCGGTTAGCGAGCAATAGCGCCGCTAGTGGTTCCGCTGATGGGGGAGAGACTGGCGGGGAGGAAATTGAGTCAGCCTGGGTCCTCCGCGACGGTACTCCTATTGACGAGGCGGGAGGAGCGATGACTGTTGCCGCCGTGAACCGGTTGAAGCGGGTGTTTCGGCTGCCTGGGGTTCTGAAGCTGCAACCACCGATGAAGGATGAGAGGGCGTCGATTTTGCCAGCGGGGCATGCTGCCGTGCACGAGGCGATCTTCCTCCAGGGAGTGACATTTCCCTTGCTGCCAAACTTCCAAATTTTGGTTTGTGAGTTCGACCTCGCGTTTGGGCAAATTTGTCCTAACATGTGGCAGTTGCTGATGGCGATGAACTCACTTTGGCGTTTGTCAGGATGTAAAGGGCCGACCGTGGCGGAAGTACTTCAGTTCTACGAGCTTGTGTACGTGAAGCGCCAAGGTTGCAGCGGGCAAGTGAACTTGAGCCGTCGCCAGGGGGCGCCCAAGCTAGTCGAGAATCTGAAGGATTCCATATCTCCTTGGCAGGGGACCTTCTGCATTGCGACCGCGGGATGGGAATATCAAGCGGGGTTGAATGATGGGGTGCCGACATTCAGGATTAAGTCGGAGTTCCAACCTATCCGAGGTTGTTGCTAGCTTCCACTGATCGGAGTTGCTAGTTTTGCTTGCATGATAATTCTTCTATTTTGTTCTAACCATTACCTCGTTTTTTTTTTTTTTTTTGTGTAGCGGGCTTGCGCTTTAACCTGACGCGCGAGGAAGAGTGCCGCGTGGCAAGGATTAAAGGCTGTTGGAGGAATCGCAACCTGCTGGACCTTCGTTTGCTCACCGGTTGAGAGTTGCTGGTCGATCAACAGTTGACGCGTGCCCTTGCTAAGGAGCTTCCGCTGGTCCGAACCTTAGCTCACTTTGTACCAGGCTAACTCGTTGTGTTTGTTGTAGATTCTCCGCTGGGTAACAAAGCGAGCCGTGACGCCTTTGCCAAATCTATGGATCGCGCGGAGATTAACAATTATTTGGAGAGCATGTATGCCGCTGGGCTGGCGGCACAACAAACAGTTGTTGATCCACAGACACTGGCGGTGAGCCAGTCTAAGACTCCTGTGGTGATGCCAATGCCTCACCACTCGCATCTTCCTCCCGCTGACCAGACCGTGGCGTCAGTTGAGGGTGGTGACGGGCAAAGGGTTGCTGAAGGGAGCAAGGCCCCTGCTGCTCCTGTGCAGCCGACAGAGAGAGCGCCCGCCAATCGGCGTGGGCCCCAGAGGGAGAGGGTGGTGCCCTCGAAGGAACCAAGTTCCATTGCGGGGTCGGAGCAGCAGATGCCATCGAGGCCTGTCGCCGCTGGCGTGACACGAGCGGTTCTGCAGAGGAAACGGCGGCAGAATGACCCCGATAAAGAGACGGAGGCTACTAACGAGACCCTTAGGGCCCGCCAGCAGAAGAAGGCAAGACAGGCTCCGCCGAAGGCGACTGTGGTCATTGGCGGTGAAGTGAATGCGAGCGGTCTGGACTCCTTCGCCGCGTACGGTGAATTTCTGACCGACCCCAAGAGGGAGTTTCTCTTCCACATCTGTGAGCGGCTGGGGTTCGGTGGACTGGAGGGGATTGTGCCCTCGACCGCTATTGACCAATCGCCATTCAGCTCGGCCTTTGGGTATCTGTCGGTAGGGCTACATGAGCTGTTCCTGGCGGCGTCGAGCCAGCATCAGATTGAGCGGCAGCTGAGGGAGTAGATCAAGGGTCTCCAGAGGGAGTTGGAGGAGGTGAAGGACAAGCTGGCGGATGTTGAGCGGCGCCTGACCAAGGCAGACTGCGACTCTATGGATGCTCGCGGCAAGCTGAATGTCGCCATCGAGCGGAACGACCATGTGTCCAAGCTGGAGTAAGACATAGCTCTGCTGCAGGACTAGCTACCGGCGAAGGTGAAGAAAGTTGAGATCCTCCAGCGGGATTCTGCCGCCAAATTCGCGGAGCTAAAAAATTTGAGGATGAAGTCGCCAGGCTGGGGAGTGAGAAAAGCCGCGTAGAGGCCGCCGTAGTGGACTCGTTCAAGCAGTCTGCGGCGTATAAGCAAGCGATGATGGAGGCCGCGAAGGCTGGTGCCGCAGCTAACTTGGACTCGCTGAACCAAAAGGGAGCCATTGATTGGGTCAAAGCGTCTCAATTCGCCAACACCTCGAGCCGGCCGCCGGTGCCAGTGGGTGGGTCTGCCACTGGCCACACTGAGGGTGCACACTCTGGCAGTGGTGAGAGTGACCACGGTCCGGCAGATGATAGTCAGCGGACTCCTATGCCAACCGAATCTGAAGTGTCCCGTGCTGAGTTTATGGCGGCCAACACTAGGGAAGATGGCACTATGGTGACGCCGAGCCCCACCGCTCGTGGCTCGGACACAAACAAGTCGACTGGTGCACCCACAGCCGCCAGTGGTTGAGGAGAGTGCCACTGCTACGCCTAACCATCCATGAGGACAGCATCGTAGTTTTTTCGTAATGCCGCTAGGGCCTCTTGTTTTTGTAATTTTGACAATGCCTTTTGGGCGGGTAGTCCCGACCCTAGATATATGAAACGTTGTTGCTCTGAAATTGTCTAAGTGTGGGATTGTTTGTAATGATTGCCTTGTTTGCATGTTGACATAACGCTAGAGTTTTGACTTAGGCTTTTGTCAATCAACGAAACATTAAAGGAATTAAAATTGTTCCAAGTGCACGATGTAGCGGACGTGGTCCGCCGAATATTGTTGGCGTTGCCAGTTAATTCTTGTGCTTGGACTTGGTGACAATGGTTTGAATAATTCCTCGTTTCATTGATAGCTGACAGATCAGCGTTTATAAAAGTGGGGTTGTACCCGTTGGGTAGCCTCCCTTAGCTAAATATAGAACAAAAATTTAGCTAAGTCAAGATGCTCTTGGGTAGCGGCATGACTATTTGTAATAATACCGAAGGTGTTCGGTATTCCAAGGGTGGGTCGTTGTGACGCCATCCTTGTCCATTAAGTAGAAGGTGCCGGGGCGACTTCCACAATTTTGTATGGTCCTTCCCAAGTTGGGCGGAGTGCCGTTGGCGGTGGAATGACTTCCTTCATTACCCAGTCCCCCAGTTGGAGGTTCCGGGCTTTGACTCTTGCGTTGTAGAAACGCGATACCCGCTGCTTGTTTTGCAAGTTGTGCAAATGGGCCTTGTGTCGTTTCTCCTCAAGGAGGTCCTTGTCGAGGCTAACGCCCTCGCCGTTGGTCTCGGAGCAGTAGCCCTCGACCCTAGCGGTAGGTTGGGTGACCTCAATGGGTAGGACGACCTCAGTACCGTACATCATACAGAATGGTGTTTCACCAGTGGCGGAAGTTGGGGTAGTCCGGATAGCCCACAGAACTTCCAAGAGTTTCTCCGCCCATAAACCCTTGGCGTCGTCGAGTTTCTTTTTTAGCAGCTTCTTGATTATCTTGTTTGCTGCTTCGACCTGGCCGTTGGTTTGGGGGTGGGCGATAGATGCAAAGCTCATCTTGGTGCCCAGGTTAGCGGTGAAAGATATGAGTTCCTTGTTGTTGAACCGCGTGCCATTGTCTGTGATGATTGGATGGAGCTCATGGATTGTTGATGATTGGGGCATGGAGCTTCGTCTCCTCTCGGGTTTTTATCAATGGGAGAGAGAAGCATTTGACAATGGGTTTTTGTTTATTTGAAGGAGGAGGGGAAGGTTGCTGAGGAGATCGACGGAGGCATTGTGCTGATTGTTGAGGTTTCTGCAGGGGAGAGGGAAGAAGAGATAAACCGGAAAAAGAAAAAAAGAAAAAAAAGAAAAAAAAAGAAAGAGAAAAGAATAAAATTTAAATAAAAAAAATGAGGGTATAATGGACATTTTCCCGTAGAATGACTGCCACATCAGCAAGTTAACAGAGAGTTTGGACGGAGACTAACTGATCGGACTAATATTTTCTATGTTTTTAACGTCATTTTCCCTACATTTTACTTAGTTATTCTCTTAATAATATCATTTCTAACTTACTTTGTTGTAATTAGGTACATTTGAGCTCCAAACGCAAGAAATGAGCTAAGAAGAGCTAGAAATGAAAGAAATAAAGGCAAGGAGGAAATGTGGCGCAGAAATGGAGAAATGAAGCTTTCCTAATCCTACCAGGAAAAGGAATCCCAGTTGAAGTAGGAATCCTAATGCAACTAGGAGTGAGCTCGGAAAAATGGTGTTCAGAAATGAGAAATAACAGAGTCCCAGTTGGACTAGGAAACCTGATGCTGCTAGGATACCTGGTGAGGCTAGGAGATGCTGTGGCTTCAAGATGACTCAAGATTGCTTAAGAATGTTCTAGAATGCACAAGGAATTTCGGCAACAAAGGAATGGGCTTTGAAATTGTCCAATTGAGAAGTTTGGCCCAAAGATTGAAGCATGTGACTTGCACATGAGTTTCTAGATCCTTCTTGGCGTCTTTTCCTCTATCAATATTTATTGATTTTTGCCTTAAATTATATAGAAGATTCAAGAAGATTTCGGCAAGAGCAATTGTGGAGAGTTTGGGAGAAAATTTACTTCGTGTGCAATCAGGAAAATAAAATAAAAGAAAATAAAAATCATTTTAGGTTTCCTGGTTGTATTCTACATGCATGGTGGCCGAATCATGGCTAGATACATTGAAGAATTTTGGCAAAAAGAAGATGACTTGTTCTCCAATTTTCAAGGAATTTTCTCATTGGTCGAATGATGTCACAAGAGGAGATCGAATTCCTAGGAAACCCTAACCTAGGCCGTGCACTATATAAAGGAGGGATGTTTGCAGTGAGAAATCATCATAAAACCCTGAATCAAAATCGTAAATTCCTCCCTTTATTCTCTCAAAGTTTCGGCCTCTCCAATTGTTCAAGACTTTGAAGCCGTGAAGCAAGTTCATCCACCATTCATCCATCCTTGCCGTGACTCTCCTTGTCGTCCACTACCTTTGAAGACCTTCTTGCGTTCTTGAAGCTTCTTTAAAAGTGTAACCATGAACTTTAACTTGTTATTTTCGGTTTCTTTGTTTTGTACTTTAAAAATCAGATTATGTAGCGTTCTATATTTTTGGTTTTATTGGATGTTGCGATTTCTTGATAGATTAAAGTATATGTTTTGATATTTAGTTTTCGAATACCTTGAAGCATGAATTCGTTTTAGGATTTTCATATTTGTATTTTGCGATTTCATTATGTGTTCTTGAATGTTTGTTGGTTTTGTTCTTCAATCCCACCTATCATGTTTTCGATTTCTTTGATGGCCAACTTAGGTTTCGAAATGCATGATTGAATTCATAATAAGATGCTAGCGTTCTAGGTCTTGTTAATTAAAGTGGAAAACCTATAATTACTTAGGTAAATCAACAAAGAGAATTGCATGCTTGATTAGCGTTCTAACTTGTGTGTATTTCTTAAATCAATCAAACTTTCTAAGTGTTTAATGCGTTGAATATGTGTGTTATTGGATTGATCACTCACTAGCATTGCATGTTTAATAGGGTTAACTATGGTGCGTTCATCTAGTTAATTTAACTAAGGAAAGTAAAGAGAACTTGTGCATGCGTTCATGGTTTGTTCTTGATTGATTTTGTTCAAGTATGTGTTTTGATTCGTGAACTATGATTTGTGATCTTGAATTCGTGTTAAAGGTTGTTAACTTCATCATACATCTTATCTGTCCATTTTATCTTTGATTCTTGGTTGATTGGTCAATGTAATTACTTAGTTAAATTAGGTTATAAATAAATAATTTCGAAACCCCCTTTAATTCTTTGTAATTTTAGTAAATATTGTATACTTCTAATTAATATTCTTTTCTTTGACGTTTAAATGACAGGAGCACCCTCAATCCCCGGATAGAACGATCCATACTTGCTATATACTAACAATTGTCAACAGGGTTAATTTTGAGAACTCACATTTGAGCTCATCACTAACGGAAAAGACCTATTGGTCCAAAATTTGAGAGTACAGGGACTAAACGTGTGAAATTAAAAAACGAGGGACTGAAGTGTTTTTCAGGCAAAAGTTCAAGGAGTAAACAATATTTAACCCAAATTTAAAACATATACCGACAAACACAAGAAGATAATAGAGAAACACAAGAAGATAATAGAGAGAGAGAGAGAGAGAGAGAGATTTTGTATGTTTAAGTTTATTTTTTCAATGATGCGTCAAACAATCAAACAACTAATTTATATGAATCAAAGAATAAGTACCGTAAGCAAGAATTAAAATCGAAGCAATCAAAGTTTTCACATACCGGTGATTTTTTATTTATGTTCAGAAGAGTGATTAGAGAAAGTTCAAGTCCAATCGTAACCTCAAGGTAGATACTCGGCCTGAGAATCATTTACTAAGATATAAGTACACGGCAGCCAAAACGTCACCTTGACCACAGATTTATCCTCGGAAGTGTCACTCCAAAAGATTGTACCCGATCATAACTATGGCTACAATGCCAATCATTTTTCAAGTTCTCGATCACTTGTAGACCTGTACCATTTCACTCTTCGGAATCTCTCAATTGGTTTCCATATCATACAAATTGTTTAAATCGATTGTATGCTTTTGTAAGGCTATAGCTCTTTTCTAAACACTAATATCACTGTCCTCTTATAATTTATACGAGCGGGTTGTTTCAGTCCGAAAATAGAGGAAACATATTGTTCTTGGGCCTCTACGTGGACATGGGCCCCGGGTATAAATCGTTGAGAGAGCACTTCATTTCAAACCTCTATTTTCCCACCACCTAATATTTCTGTCTTCTTCTCCCTAAGTTCTTACTGAGGTTTTTGCCTGCTTTTGCAAAGCCGATGGAAACTAATTCCGGGCTCTTTCACTGTCATGGACGGCATGTCGAAGAATGTGGCGATCCCATCGCCGGTCCCGGTGAAAATGTCAGCGATAGTGGACGTAGTAGTTCGTTTAAGAACGGGCGATCGAATTCCTTCAGTACTAGCTCGGCGGGAAGCAGTTCCTTCAAAAGCCAGGATGAGGCGCCGGAGGTGTGGACGGCAACGGAGACGATGGAAATAGGAGGAGACCAGTCGTTCGCTTTTAGCTCCGATGGTACATTACGGGATCTTGAACCTGGTGATTTGTCTGATCTTGAAGACTGTCAACTCTCAAATCTTGAAGCCGGTTTCGGATTCCATGGCCCGGCTATTTAGCAGCCGGAGCGAGACCAGTCAAAAGAATGTGAACCTGTTCGGTGCTCTGAGAATCTCTCGATTCTAACCCGAAAACCCGACCAGGCCACTCCTCAGCCGGAGCAGAGCCCGCCGCACCAAACTGGGAATGGTCTTGGTTTTTCGAAGAGGCGATGCGAGCTGACAACTTGAGTACCCTAGTGGTTGACGGCGAAATCCAGCACCTGGAGACAACCTTCAATGCGGACCTCCGTCACCTTGGATTGATTTTACCCTTTACAATTTTGGCCGCCGCTATTGTTTCACTCGTCCTCAGTTTACGCTCGGGTCAAAAGATTACGCGAGCAGGGTGGATGGAGCTCATTGCTGTCGGAATAACCCAATTAGCCAACTTGGATTGCCCCAATAGAAACTTTGGTCCCTGCTTTCAATTTCATAATCAACATGAAAAGTAACAGAAAAAGTTGAAAACGAATTCCTCATGTGTTTTCTCTACCATGCAATTGCTACAAAAATGACATTACTTAATCCTCTCAAACATGCTAACCTTTATATCCACTATATACATATGCCAAATTTTATTTAAAACCCATTTATCTTTTCCTTCTAATTGGATTTTTAGTAGCTAAGTTTCAAAATATTCTCTACATAAATTCTATATATGCTCCTAATAAGTCAATTACAGGTTGATTCAGACCGAAAAGTAATCTTTATGCCCCCAAAGAATTAAAGTCCTGAAGGAGTTTGCAGTAAGTTTGGTTGCTGAAAAATGCCTCAAACTAACCGTTCCATTCTATAAAATTCGACGCCAAAAGTTCATTCTCAAAACAGTAAAAGATTCTTAGTAGTGTGAAAATCAGTCATGGTGGATTAGAAGGATTAGGTACCTAGCAAGCTAATCTCCGATAAGCGGTTTTGATTTCCTTGCTAGTAATCACCGGAAGTGGCGAACACCGTCCCAACGCGGTGTTTCGTACTCTTAAAATTGTTCCATGGACGAGTAGTAAAATTGAGTGACGCGAAGCTCTTGTGGGACCCGCCGAGAGCAAAGAAAGAAGACGACGACTGACTTACACTAAATTAGTGCTCAATTTAAAACCCTATCAATGTAGTAAGAATAAGTAGGGATCGTTCTCAACCGGGGATTAGGGTCTAATTAATTCCTGAAAAATAAAACGTTAGTAAAACAAATTAAAGAATATATATACATTATTTACGAAAAATACAAAGTAAGGGGATTTAAAATTTATTTAATCTAACAACTAAGTAAATATACACATGTGACACATCAAAACACAGAGTCAAGTGGAGATAATGGATGGAACGAATTTAGATGTAATTAACTATTATTAACACGTTGGCAATGTTTCAAACATTAAATCACGAATCAAAATATGTCTAAGCATAGAATCAATCAAGAACAAAGATGAACGCATACAAAGTTCTTTTTACTTCCCTTAATTAAATTAACTAGATGAACGCAACATAGTTAACCCTATTAATCATGCAATTACTAGTGGTAGCTAATCACTAACAAAAACACTTTCAACGCATTAAGAATCATGGAAGTTTGATCAATTCAAGTCAAGAACACAAGTTAGAACGCTAATCAAGCATGCAGGACTCATTGTTAATTTACCTAAGTATTTATAGGTTTTCCACCGAAATTATCAAAGCCTAGAACGCTAGCACCTTAATATGGATTCAATTATATGTTCATCAACCTAAGTATACTCCAAAGATCAATTAACACATAAAAATTGGGATTGAAGCTCGAAATTAACAAGCATGCAAGAACATATAGAAATCGCAATTTTCAATTTAAAAACCTAAAACCTAAAACATGCTTCATAGTATTTGGAAATCACATATCTAAAATCAACACTTCATCATCACAAGAAATCGCAAATCATAGAACAATGAAACAAAACCTGAAATCATATTAGAATCGAAAATTGTTTTACAAAGAAATCAAAACCGAAAACATAAAGTTGTGTTCATGGTTACACTTTTTGATCTTCAAGGACGCAAGAAGATTCAAAAGGTGGTGGAATGGAAGAGAACTACGGCAAGGATGCTTGAATGGATGAATGGATGCTTCACGGCCTTGAACTTTGGAATTCCTTGAAATTGCCGAAACCTTGGAAGAGAAGGGGAGTGTTTGTGGCTTTTGATTCTGAATTTTGTGGTGTGTAGAAGAGCTTCACAAACCTCCTTTATATAATGAACGGCAAGGGCTAGGGTTCCCTTGAATTTCTCTTGAATTACATCACTTCGGCCAACAAGAAAATAGCATAAGAATTGAAGAGCAAGTAACCTCTATTTTGCCGAATTCTTCCATGTATCTAGACCTAATTTCGGCCTCCTTATATGTAGAGTCATAATTCAATACTTATTCCTCTATTTTCTCTCAAAAATTCCCAAGAAAATCCAAAATAATCCCAAAAAGATATTTGCCGAAATCTTTGAATATTCCTTGTAATTGTCACGGCAAAAAGAAATTAGAATGGGCCAACGACTCCTCCAAGACGTCAAGAATGATCTAGAGACTCATGTGCAAGTCACATGCTTCGAACTTCGGGCCAGACTCTCCCAAAATGGGCCAATTCGAAATTATTCTTCAACTTTGCCGAAATTCTTCTTTATTCTAGAACAATCTTGAACTATCTTGAGTCATCTTCAAGACACAGCATCTCCTAGTCTCACCAGGTCTCCTAGCAGCATCAGGACTCCTAATGTCATCAAGTTTCCTAGTCCAACTGGGACTCTGTCATTTCTTCATTTTCGAACATCATTTTTCCGAGCAAATAACTCCTTGCCTTCCATTTCCAGACTCAAATCTACCTAAAAACATAAAACAAGTTAGAAATGATATTGTTAAGGAAATAACTAAGAAAAATGTAGAGACAAATGTACCAAAAATGTAGTAGAAATTAGTCTCAACAAATACCCCCACACTTAGCATTTGCTAGTCCCTTAGCAAAAATCACTCAAAACAAACAACTAAAACTCAACAAAACAAACGAAAATCACAATACATAAAAATTAACAAAAACAACCAACGAAAACACATAAACAAAAAACAACGAAAAACAAAGACTCAAAATACTCTAGTGCCCTTCAACATATTGTCTCAGAAATCTCATACTTACGTACACACCACCAAGAATAACACTCAACCAAGAATTAATCATATATTTTTCCAGAATTAAATAAAACATATACACAACATATAAACATGTAGGACTTAGAAGCAACAATGGTGAGTGGATGGAGCTTAGCATACATATACAAGTAATAATTCCCTCACAAAGGATATACACTCTTTCTTCTCTCATAATTCAATGTTCATGCTTAAAAGCTTCTTATTCACTCAAGTATAGGTGAGAGATGATATATATATTTTTTTTCCAAACAAGTAGCTCACATATAACAAACGAAAAGCACATATATCAATAATTTTTTCTAAAGATCTCATGAAGGATATCAATTACATGCACGAATGAACCCAAGTCATAGGTTCAACAGTTATAAACTCACCTCCACAGATCAAAGGCTATCCCATTTTAAGGATCAAAAAGGTCTTATAAAAGGGTTGTAATGGGGCCAAGGCTTAAGGTGATAGAAACGAAGGGTATAAGGAAATAACAAAAGTGTTCTAAAAATAAAGTAGAGCTCTTGAAAACATCTTCATGTAGTCACCAAAGCAATCTTCAACGTCAAAGCCCATAGAGATCGAATAAAAGGGCCTAATATCATCTTGCTGGGCCTCTGCTTCATTCTAGACTTCAAATCCATCATGCAAAAATACAAAAGTCCACAAAAACTCATACAAATAAAACCAAAGCCGTATAACATACTTTTTTTTCTTTTCTTCTTTTTTTTCCAACGATTTATTCCACATTTTTTTTTCACTTTTTTTCTTTTTTTCTTTTCTCTTTTTCTCGGCATACCATTACAAATATTTCCCATGGACATTTATACCCCCACACTTGAACTTTCACCTCTTCTCAATCTTCAATCTTCATGCCTTCCTTCCTTTTGCAAAGTCTCAAAAATAGCTCCACTAAGTCTTTAGAACAAAATGGTAAGGATGTAACTATACTAAGGTTAAAGGTAAGGAAATTAGGGTGATGAAAGAAAAGGCTACAAACGTAGGCTCAAAATGGTTTATCTAGGGGGGTCCCACGACGGGCACAAATATGGACAAAGGCTTATTTGGCAATGATGGTAAAATCCTAAAGTGTCTTCATCCTTTCCGAAATCAGGGATATATATTGATAAAAGTTTCGACAAACATAAAAGTGAATTCTAGCATTCTCTAATCCATTAAACTTAATCTATGGCATGTAATCAATCAAATGAAAGATAATGAGATCAACTAAGCATCGCCAAGAAAAATAAGAATATACACAAGGTATATTGACATTAATCACTCCAAGAAAAAGGTACATGGCTCAAGAGCTCACAAAGGTTATTTTGAATCAAAACTTGTTTTAGCATGCTCATATTTTGTACCATGTCAACAAACTATATGCACTACACAGTCATATATCACATATACATCTTATTTAACCAAAGAAAAATAACAAACTTCATTTCAATATTGTGATCATCTTTTAGACATGCTTTCAGAGATATAAACTCATCCTAGACAGTTGAAAGGGCTATCCTAAGACTCAAAAACAAACTCAAAACAATTTCGACTCCTAAATAAATAAAACCTAAAACAATTTTTTTTTTTTTTTTACGACACTTTATCTTTTTTTTTTATGGATTTTTCAATTTTTTTACTAACCTAAAAACAAAACCTAAAATCAACAAAGTTAACGTTAACCTTCCCCCCACACTTAAATCATACATTGTCCTCAATGTAAAACAATTCAAAGCATGCAAAGCACAAAATAAGCATATAAGGGAATAATCACGAACCAACTTTATTGAATAACCAAAAGATTACAAAATAAACTAACCAAAAATTGTAAAAATAACTAACCAAATAATTGTTCCAAAAATAAAAACTAATGAAAATAAAAGAAAAAGATAGAGAGATCAAATCTGGTTCTTTGGGGTGCCTCCCATGTAGCGCTTGGTCTTAACGTCTTCTCAGCCTAGACGTGGTCTTCCTTTGCTCCTTAAGTGTTGGTGCCTTCAAAGCCTCCTTTTGGATTTGGAATTGTGTTGCTTGGAAGCTTCCCTTGTTCATGGAACTTGGTCATAAATTCCACCACTTGCCCCATTTGCTTCTTCAAATCCGCTATATCCTTTCCATGGTTCTGTTGGCCTTGAATCAAAGCTTGAGTTGAGGAATTAAGTGTCTCAATAATCTTGTCATAATTAGGGGAAGTTCCTTGAGCTTGAGGAGGAGCTTGAGGTCTCTGATAAAATCCTCCCTGAGGTCCTCTGTTGTAGGTGTTCTGATTAGCCACATTATCATTATCCCTCCACCTAAAGTTAGGGTGATCCCCCCAACCTAGGTTGTAGGTGTTGGAGAAAAGGTCATTCCTTGGACGAGCTTGCCCTTGATTCTGGTTCTGAAACCCTAGGTAGTTCACACTTTTCCATCCACAATTCTCTATCAATTGGGGACATTGATCAGTCACGTGCCCTTGAGTAGAGCATACCCCACAAACTTGAGCAACTCCCTGAACTTTTGGCGTTAATACTTGTGACATAAGAGAAGTAAGTTTATCCAATCTAGCATTCAAATCCGTGTTCATAGTCACTTCCTTCACTTGACGAGTTGTAGTCCTAATGGCCTCATATTGTTGAGCATTGGCAGCCCTATTAGCAATCAACGTCTTTCCTTGAGCTAGAGTCTTGTCCACAAAAGTACCTCCACTTGCAGCATCTAACATTTGGCGCTCAAGAGGGAGCAAACCCTCATAAAAATATTGCAAGAGGCTTTCATCCTTGAACTTGTGTTGGGGACATTGCGCCAAAAGGGATTTGAACATTTCGTAGTATGCAGGATATGACTCATCTTCAGCCTGTTGAATTCCAGTGATCTTCTTTCTCATAGTAATAACTCTTGAAGCAGGGAAAAATTTCTCAAGGAATGCCTTCATCATGGCGTCCTAAGAAGTGACATGTCTATCTGGAAGTTCATACAACCAATTTTTGGCTCTATCAGCTAAGGAAAAAGGGAATGTCTTCAGCTTGAAAATGTTCTCATCTACCTCAGGTGGCGTCATACTTCCAACTACAAACTGAAACTCCTTCAAATGCTTGTTAGGGTCTTCCATAGAGAGTCCATGAAACGTAGGTATACGATGAAGAAGTCCACCCTTAATCTCAAAGTTGGCAGACTTGCCCTCTGCAGCAGTTGGGAAAACAATGGAAAGAGGAAGCCCTCCTTCAACAGTGGATGTAGAGAGATCCTTGACACTCTGATTAGCCTCATTATTTCCTCCAAGACCAGCCATTTCGTACTCTTCTTCTTCAGGGGGTGGCGTATAAGATGGTGAAGGTGAAAGAGGTGGTGTGATTTGAGGTGACAGTGAGTTGGATGAAACCAAAGGTGATGGCATCAAAGATGGTGGAGATGGAGTTGTGTAGGTTAGGGCTGGCAAATCCAACCGATCCAAACCAGCCAACCGTGTCCGTCCCGAACCAAGGGATTCGGTTACCATCCACTTCGGTTACCGACAGTGTGGTACGGTACAACCGTACCGATATACTATACTTGGTACGGTATCGGTATTGAATTTTAATAAACCACGGTATACCGTACCGTACCGTATATTTAATATAATATTTAATTAATTTAAATATTTATTCTACAATCAATCATAGCCGTTGATTTTTATCTGTTTTATTCCAACAACCGTTAGATTAAACTTGGAAAACCCTAATCCCAAATACATCGATCCCTCTCTCACTCTCTGACTCTCTCAGTCTCCGCCTCTCTCTCGTCTCTCACCTCGTCTCAGAGATCTCGAACCCGATCGAAAATGGACCTGAGCCTCTGCCTCTCAAACTCTTGGTCCAAATCCAAACACCTAATCCGATCCCTAATCCCTCAGTGACTCAGTCCATCTCTCGACCATTCCCTCAGTCTCTCTCTCTCTCTCTCAAACTCGAGCCTCAGTTCGAAGAATCGAATCCCTCGACCCATTCGATTTCATTTCACATCAAAGCGATTCGATTCACATCAGTCGATCAATTGTTGCAGTACTGCTGGTGAGTAGGAGCTCGATGCTTCAATTGTTTTGGATTGTTGAGGTTCGAGACTTCGATTTGAATATATTATCAATGTTCTTGACATGTTTTCTGCCATGTTCGAGACTTCAATTGTTTTATGCCCAGTTTGTCATATATTATCAATTTGAATATATGGTGTATCTTTTTTTGCAATGTTCTTGACATGTTTTCTTATAATCTGATATGTAAAAAATCTTGACTGGGTTGTTGTGATTATATGTTTTCTGGGTTTTGACTAGAGATGATTCGAGAGCTTCTGACTTATCAAGTTATCATAGATGAATTGTTATCACTTTGCACATCTTTATTTTCCAATGTGTTTAATGCTGACTGATCTCGATGGGCCATGATATTTAAGCATATAATGAACAATATGAATACATAATCCAATGCTTTGTGTTGGGTTGCTTTGCCATATTCTCATTTACTGCATTAACCTGCAAATTTGTTTTCTTAGCAATTGATACTTGATAGGTTACTGAGAAAAGTGAAGGGTTTGCAAGAGAAACCATCTAAACTCGGCTGAATATGTTTTCGAGTTTGTTTTAGACAAACTCTTGAATTGTTGGTATATGTGTTTAATAAGCAATCATGCACTTCTTGCAAAAATTGTTTTGATCGGACAGAAGGTTATTCCAATCATTATATCCCAATTGTAGGTAGCCTTAACAAGAATCAACTTTTTGGAATTGAGGAGTCTGTTATTAGTGGTGTACTTATCCTAAAACGTATTCCAATCATTGTCAAGTTTATTAGGCAACCCAAGACTCATTTACAATTTTACTTTTTCAGGTGTTCCAATCTCGGGTTGTCAACAATTCAAGAAATCTTACAATCAAGGCTTAGAAGTCAGCACTGGAGCAACGTAGGAGCACTGCAGTTGGTCGGTTTGGACCAATAGGTCAGTTTCAAAGTGATATATATTTGTGAAGTTAGATGATGAAAATGTTATATATTATATATATGTTTGATGTTTGTATTAATATCACAATGTTTGATGTTTGTTTCTTTTTTCTGCAATTATTAAAATGTTTGATGCTTGTCTGTTTTGTTTGATTCTTTTTTCAAGTTTATTTGGATCATAATGTTGTTTATTTGTTTCTTTTTTCCTGCAACTATTAATATCTGACAATGTTCTATGTTTGTATGCTATGTTTGTTTCTTTTTTCTGCAATTATTAAAATGTTTGATGTTTGTTTGTTTTGTTTGATTCTTTTTTCTGCTGCTATAAATAATGTTTGGATGTTCCACTTGTTTCTTTTTTCTGTAGCTATGGGTACTCAAAGTGGTAATTTGAGTCAGACTAGTAGCTCAAGCCCTTCGATTAGTTCTGGCATACATATGACGGGTACTGCAGCTTTGGATCATTCCCCTTTAGGACAACCACCACCTTTAGGACAAACAGTCCCACCTTTAGGACAAACTTCAGGTTCAGCTGCTGAATCTGATCCTACCAACTCCCAATCCCAGGGAGCAGCTACTGCTGGGCAGAAAAGAAAAGATCCTGCAAACAAAAGCCCTCTTTGGGCACATTTTACTAGATGTAAATTCCCGAACTCAGACCTAATAGATAGTTGTTGGTGTACTTGCAATTCTTGCAATGAGAGAGTGTTATGTGATACTAAAAAGAATGGCACAAGCTCGATGTGGGCACATACTAGGAAATGTGCTACTCATCCATTACATGCAGAACCTGATCCTAAGCAGGCTAAGTTGAATAGAGATAATGTGAGTGGAGGAGCCTCATACCATAAGTATAACAAAAAGAGGTGTGATGATAGGTGTATCGATATGATTATCAAGGATGAGCTCCCTTTTAGGCACGTGGAGAAGGAGGGATTCAAAGCTTTCTGCAAAGAGTTAGAACCTCAATGGCCTGGAATGGACAGAAAGCAGGCTGCCAAGGGTGTGCTAGATAAGTACAATTTTGAGAAGGCTGTTTTGTTGAGTCAATTGAAGGAAAATGAAACTCGGATCTCAATTACTACCGACACCTGGACATCGATCCAGAATATAAACTACCTGGTACTAACAGCCCACTTCATGGATAGTGACTGGAAATTGCACAAAAGGATCATCAACTTTTGTACAATTACTAGTCACAAAGGAGAGGAGATTGGAAGGGTAGTAGAGCAGTGTTTGAGGCAATGGGAGATCACCAAAGTGTTTACAATCACAGTAGACAATGCTAGTGCTAATGACTTAGCTGTGGCATACATGAAGAGAAGGTTGACCAGTTACAAGACTTTGATGTTTGAGGGAGAGTTTTTACATTTAAGATGTGCATGCCACATTATAAATTTGATAGTTAAGGATGGTCTGAAGGAGTTACAAGATGGGATTGCTGCTATATGGAACTGTGCCAAGTATGTTAGGAGTTCATCAAGTCGTCTTGACAAGTTCAGGGAGTTTGCTGTTCTGGAACAGTGCAGGGCAAATGCCAATGTTCCATTAGATGTAATCACAAGATGGAACAGCACATACCTCATGCTTGAAGCTGCACTTAAGTATGAAGCTGTGTTTGGCAGAATGGGTGAAGAAGACTGCAATTTTAAAGCTTATTTCGACGAAAGGGACAGAAATGGCAAACCCAGGGTTGGACCACCATCTAGTGAGGATTGGAGGAATGCAGAAGCATTTTGTTTGTTTTTGAAGAAGTTTTATGAAGCTACTGTGAAGCTGAGCGCTTGGAAGAAGATCACTGCAAATATATTGTTTGTTGAAATGGTTACATTGCAAACTGAGATTGACAAGGCTATCATTGCAGAAGACCCTATTTTGAAGAGGGTTGCCACTTCAATGAAGACCAAGTTCAACAAATATTGGGGAAGCTTCGAATCGGTGAACAAGATAATCATGATAGCTAATGTTCTTGACCCAAGATACAAGCTGCAGTGGGCTAAAGTAGCAATGCAAAAAGTCAATGCAAGCTACGAGACAATTCATTCAATACAAGGGGACTTAAAGAAAATTTTGCTGAAGATGTATGATGAATACAAGGCCAATGAAGGCAGCAACGAAGCTGAACCGTACATGGGAGAAGATCTAGGATTCGAAGGGGATGACTTGGAGAATCTTGATGAAGTCAGCAAGCAAATAGCAAGAGAGAGGATGGCAGAGCAGTCATAATGCATACGAAATGAGGTTGATCAGTATTTATCGGATAGGTATGTTAGCCTCCTTGCAAAGAATTTTGAAATTCATAAGTGGTGGAAGGCCAATGAGTTAACTTATCCAATCCTATCAAAGTTAGCAAAGGATGTTTTTGCTGTTCCTTGCTCAACGGTGCCTTCGAAGAATGCATTTAGTTTGGGATCAAGAATGGTGGATCCTTTTAGAGCTTCATTGACACCAAAAATGGTGGAAGCCCTTGTTTGCAGTTCAGATTGGTTAAAATCTGATCCCCCAAACTTTTACAAAGATCCCACTGAAGATGACCTTGAAATGTATCACACTTTGGAGGAACTTGAGAGGGGTAAGCTACTTATATTGTTTGTTTCTTATTTTATGAATCATGATATTATTTTGAACCTTGTCTTTGTTATTTTGCAGAAAATGCTTTTAATCAAGGAATAGAGTCATCATTGACCAGTCTCAGCTCTACACAAGCTGATGCATAGCAGGCAGCAGCCAACATCGTGAGCTTTCTTGTTCAACGTTAGAAATTGCAAAAACTTCCTAAATTCTTCTTCATTGATTGAATTTGCAGAATTGCCAGCATTCAAATTCTTTTCAACTAAAATTGATTTGCAGAAAGTTTGAGACTTTGAGTGAGGCAGGGGGCACAACAAGCAAATATGAAGTGACGATGAGATGAAATTTGAGTCTTTGAATGCTTTGTTTTAAACTATTGTCCGCTTTGTTATTGTATGATTTATTCATTTGTGTGAACTGTAAATGATGATATGAGGTGATGATGAGATGAACTGTAAGTGATGATATGAATTATGAAGTGATGAACTGATGAGTGTAAGTGATGAACTGAAGTAGATGTGAGAGAATGAGAGACTGAGAGTTATAAGTTTTTTGATTGATTTACATTTGTGTATGGTTTGGGATTTGTGTTATAAGTTTTTTGATTGATTTACATTTGTGTATGAGAGTTATAAGTTTAAATTCATAGAAGTTAATTGATTGTTTTTTATGTGCTTTCAGTTTTTCACTTGTTGACAGGTTAGGGATTTAAAATTTCCATTTGGGCCAAAGCTGAAAGCTGGCCCAATCTTAAACTCGGTTGGAGGCCCAACCAACCGATACCAACCGATACCAACCGGTACCGAGAAGTCGGTATACCGACTTTTGTGGCCGGTAGTGGTACTACATTTTGTGTACCAATAAGTTCTGGTACGGTAGGTGGTATTGGACTTGAAGGTCCGGTACCGTACCGAACCCAGCCCTAGTGTAGGTGATGTGGATTCCTCTGAAGAATGTAAGATCCTCTTCCCTTGATCGTTAAATGTATATGGCTTGAATTTCAAAGGAGAAGGTCTTCTGTATTTAAGTTGTAGAGGATTCTTCAAACGCTCAAGTCTTGCTTCAATCTCTTGTGCACTAGGGATCTAAGAAGGCTCGGACATTCATGGAAATCCTGAACAACATTAAAAATTAAATAAGTTAGTAAACTATACAATAAAAGAAATACAAATTAATATTTTATACAAGTTAACGTTACATACAAACAAAAATACAATTGCACAAGTATTCTATACAATTAGAAGTATACAACGAAAATTACAAGTATGGTGTAAGTATAAAACGGGTTTTTACAATTTTAGGGGTTGATTTATGAAATCAAGCAACTTATAAGAATTTAAATGTAACCACAAACTTTCAATTGATCGAACGTGCGGCCTAAGTATAGTCATCTAGACACAAGCTTCCTTTCATATCTTTTGGGTAACCTTACTGAAATGGCCATGTGGGAGAGGACGAACACAAGAGATAGAACTCATTTTGGCTTGAGCTACTCCCACATAGTGGTTTAGGCCCAATTGTATGCACTTCTGAATTCAGAACCCGTTATGGACGTTGTCCCCTTTCTAGACACCACTCCACATAGGCTATACTTACTAAGATAAGAAATTTCCTAAGTGTGAAGATAGTTCAACAAGTGTTAATAAAAACCGCCCTCAACTTTAAGGGACTTGGACTAGGTGCCCTTAAAGGGTTTAGGTTAATATTAACAAAAGCGACTTCACCTATTCCAATCAATATCAACTCATAATTAAAATTAAATCCAAACAAATCACCATCAAACATAAATCTCGAAAACAATTTAATTACATAATTTACAATTTCCAACGCCAATTAATCAAGAAATAAATAGAATTTAATCCCCGGCAATGGCGCCAAAAATTGACCTGCACTAAATTAGTGCTCAATTTAAAACTCTATCAATGTAGTAAGAATAAGTAGGGATCGTTCTCAACCGGGGATTAGGGCCTAATTAATTCCTGAAAAATAAAACGTTAGTAAAAAAAATTAAAGAATATATATACATTATTTACGAAAAGAGAAATTTTAAATACACACCCCTAATCACTTAATACACATCCCTATTATTTTATATTTCAAATTAGATTTTGTAGTTAGGTTAAATGACCAAAACAGACATCTATGCATTAGAAGAAGAAGAAAATAATCATATTTTCCTTATATTATTCTATTTATGTATAAATAGTTAGATAAACACAACAAATTTCTATACATGGCCTCCCAATTTAATACAAGAATAAAGTTAGAAACTATCTAATTTAATTTTTCCTTAAATAAATTGTAATTAGATGAGGTTAGAGACCATAATATTTAGAATTTCAAAATCAATGGCATTAAATATTTTTAAAACATATCGCTTTACTCCCATTTTTTAGTTAATTTCCTTTTTTGTTCTAAGAGTTATGATTAATCAATTTATTTTCTAATATAAAACATCACAGGTGAAAAAAACTTTGTAATTGTTAATTTGTTTGGCTCCTCTAATGACAACTATTTAGTTCCGCCACTATGGAGAAACTACTGGTATAGTTTTGGTTGAATGTTCAACTCATAATTTTATACTTGATTAACATGGTGTTTGGTGGATGAGAGCTCAAATAACACAAAGCCTATTTAAAGGGAACAATAATAAATCTTTATGGATTTCTCAATAACTAACACAAGTAATCGATCAAAATGGTCATTTACAAAATGTCAATATACTAGAATATACTAATCATATTAAATAGTAACCTTAATATAGTCAAAAAGTAGGATATTTCATGATTTTTGAGATTAATGGTATTTTAGGTACTTTGAGTTGTGTATTTAGTAAATTATTAGAATGAGAAATTAAATGGGTGGTGTATTAAGTATGGAGTGTGTATTAAGTAATTAGGAGTGTGTATTTAAAACTTCTCTTACGAAAAATACAAAGTAAGGGGATTTAAAATTTATTTAATCTAACAACTAAGTAAATATACACATGTGACACATTACCACTAAAGACAACGCTGCTTTTCTGAAAATTTACTCTCTGACCCGAAGCCTGAGCATAAGTGTTGAGGATTTGAATCCTATATTTATAGCACTCTGCATGGAGCAACAAGAAGTTATCATTGTGGATTTTGATTTTAAAAAAGATAATATGAGAAAAAAGTTATTTTATTTATTAAATTCTGATTGGGGATTTGAGGCAGGTTTGGAGGCCTAGTCTCGAGTGGGGATAGGGACGGGGAATCTCTAATATATTTTTATTAGAGATTGGGGCGGAGATGAGAGTGGAGAATGATCAGGATGGTATTATGATCCCCATCCCCAATCCGCCCCATTATCATCCCTAATGCGGGGTTGAATTTAAATTTATATATTTCACTCATAAAAATAAGTTAATTAAGAACACTGACTTAACCAATTTTACTCGTTCGACTTGCTCTTATTTCGTAAAATTTTGAGCTGTGAGCGAACACATGGTTACAAGTTACAACCAATTCTTCATTGGTGGATCGAGACATAGTTGACCCAGACAAAGAAACAAAGACGTCGCTGAAGGCGATGAATGATTGGCATCAGTTTGAAAAAAAAGTAGACAGCATGGACCGACACCCCTTTTGAAAGAGTACGTAGCAGTAGGACTAGTAAGCAACCTATCTTCAATACAACCACAAGGACCTATCTATCAGATCACAACACGTAGACAATTCAACCAATAGAAGCGACGAAATCCTTGACTTGCGAAAAGAGCTGGTTGGATTCCGGCAACTCCGGAAAAACATAGAAGGCGTGAACCATACTCGGATACTCGATCAGCTTCGCCTCCTTCCCCGATTTCCTCAACCACTCACAGTACCTCCTCTGCCAGTCCTGCAGCGGATCCAAGCCCCCAACGAACACAATCGTAGCCGGGTACTCCAGACCCGTAATGTCCACCGCGTTCGGCCCGCCCACGTTCGCCGCCTCGTGGTCCCGGCTCGACCCGGCTGGCAAGAACGCCTTCCACAGCCAATCGGTTCGGGTCACCGACACCAGCGGCGCGCCCTCCAGTCGGATCTCGGACTCGGTCCGTTCCTCGCCGCCGAAGAACGGTTGGATCGATATCAGCCCCACTGGTTTCACGAACCGAAACGGCTCGAGGCAGGCTCTCACCGCCACGTGGTGCGCAATGTTCGCGCCGGCGCTGTCTCCGGCGAGGAAGCAGCGGGAGCGGTCGGCGAGGTCGGGGAGGGAGTCGGGGTTTTGGTCGAGGAATTTGAGGACGTCGAGGCCGTCGTCGTACTGGCAGGGGTAGCCGTGCTCCGGGGAGAGGCGGTAGTTGACGGAGACTACGACGGCGGGGATTTGGCGGGCGAATTTGCGGCAGACGGCGTCGTAGGCGTAGGAGTCGGGGCTGAGGAAGCTGAAGCCGCCGCCGTGGAAGAAAACGACGACGGGTAAAGAGGCGGGGGGAGACGACGTCGTAGAGGGGACGAAGAGGCGGAACCAGAGGTTGCGGGTTTGGTCGACGGTGACGTCGGAGGTGGTGACGCCTTTGTAGGGAGCGGAGGGAGTGGCGGAGGAGCGTAAGTCGAGGAGGCTCATGAGACGGCGGTTGATGGTGCCGTTTTGTCGGCGAGCGGCGTCCGTTAACTTTGACAGAAGCGATAACGAGATCCGGGTCCTCCAAGGGAGCAAACCCCAGGAGGAGGCAGTGGGTTGTTGGGACTGAGACGACGTCGTCATGGAGAGAAAGGAGGTTTCTGGGTGGGATTTCCTCTTTTGTGAAATAAAAGAGTTTAAGAGTGAGTGTGACTGTGTGAGGATACCTAACAACCCCCAGCTGCGTCGTTTTGATGGGGATATAATGATGATTCATTGAATCCGAGCCATTCAATGCAGTGCAGTAGGTGAGTGTTGGGTTGCTTTTTGGTTGGAAGATGATGAAACTTTAAATGAAATACATGCAAGTTAAAGAGAGTGTGAGACAAATAACCAAAAGATGGGCTAGAGTCTAACATATACTTGTATAGAAAACGGACAAATTCCGAACTCTATCAAGTAAATACAAACTTATTACAAGACTATTTTGAGCTCGCTATAACAGCAACTTTATAGTCCAAAGAACAACTTCGTGTCTTCTAGGGCAAAATTATTTTCTAGCCTTCTATTAGTCAATCACACAATTATAGTACACTCCGTGTCTTCTAGGGCAAAATCATTTTCTAGCCTTCTATTAGTCAATCACACAATTGTAGTACACTCCGTGTCTTCTAGGGCAAGATCATTTTCTAGCCTTCTATTAGTCAATCACGCAATTATAATACCAACAGAAATGCCACTTTCGCATTTTCATACGAAGGGATTGTACTCTGTCAAGAGTGGGTACCATGTTTACTGTAATTCTCTAAAGATGGGGGAAGTGGCTTCTACGTCGTCATCTGAAGTTGTTGGGGGTCCATTGCGTGACTACTGGAGTCAACTCTGGAAAACTACTTTGCCTCTAAAAGTCTATGTTTTTGTGTGGCGTCTCTTGCATGGAGTCCTTCCAACAAGGTCAGCTTTATCTTTACGTAAAGTTCCTATGGTTGATATTAATTGCATCTTTTGTCATAAGGAAGTAGAAACTGGAATGCATGTAGGCCTCATCATTTAGCCCTTCGGCCCTAAGCCACCCGGCCCGTAGGGCTGAAGCCCGACTCGGCCCTTGCATTTAGGCGGGCCGGTCCTACCCTTTCTCAAATAGGGTAGGGTAAGGGTCATGCAAATGAAGCCCGGCCCGACCCGGCCCTTTAAGCCCGCCCAATTAAGTCCTAATAATTTTTTATTTTTTAAATATGCTTCTCTTTAGTCTATAACATACAATTTATCTTTTTTTTGTAATTGATTTCCTAAGCTTTGTTTTCTTTAATTTTTGTTTCCTTTGTTAAACAACAATTAATTTTGGGAGATTTAGATAGGGGTGCGGCTATTGACACCCTATCATTTTCTTTGTTCACCCTACTTGCTCATTCCACCCTACGTTTTAATTTCAATTATTAAATTTACTTTTCTAACCCATTTCTCTTTCCAGAAATATCTTTATATGATATAACCAATTAAAAAAGAAAAAAGAAAAAATTTAACAAAATCTCTCATTTAATTTGTATCAATAAAAATTAAAATATATTAAAGTTTTTTGATAAAATCATAATCTAATTTACTTTTATTTTTTTAATTTTTTTTCTTTTAGTTTCAATGTTTGTCTATTTCAATCTATGTCAAAAGATTAGAAAGTTAACAACTATGAGCAATGAAGAAGAGATTGATTTTTTTTTTTTTTCCGTGTTTTCTATTTTTACATTTGGTGTTCACAAAGGGTATTGCAAAAATTTTAATAATCGAAGTTAACACTAATGATTTTGTGAATTGAATAACGAATTAACGACAAGAATGCAACAAAAAGACAAAAAAATAATAATAAATTCAAATTTGGTGGAGAAGATGAAGATTAATGTTATCCAATGACTACTTAATTATTTAATAATTGGTTATGTATTTAGATATCCTTACATATTTAGATTTTAGACAATTAGTGTACTTATTAGTCATTTTACACTTGGGTAATATGGTCTTTCAATAATTTAAATATTTGTAGGGTGAAGTAAGAAAATGATAGGATGGCAATAGACGCACCCTTTAGAGAGATAGTTAATTGAATATAACCATCTTAACTAATATTTATAAATGTTATAACTTATAAGTTAATTTCAATATATATATATATATATATATATATATATATATATATATATATATATTAAATATGAATATGATCAACAAAAAACAATGAGTCTTGTATTACCTATATAACCATTGAGCCACATTTTGAGATAAAAAATAAAAATAATATATTTCTTTTTATTAAACAAATTAAGGCCCTTTTAGGCCCATTTCGGCCCTATTCGGAAGGCCGGCCCTACCCTGCCCTAAATTTTGTTGACTTTGACTAGGCCCGGCCCGGCCCGACCCTAACCCCTAAAATTTAGGGTACGGCTAGCCCTAGCCCGGCCCATGATGACCCTTAAATGCATGTGTTCAAACAATGTGAAGCTTTGCAGAGCTTTTGGATCTTAGGTCCTTTGAAGTTAAAGGCCAAGGATCATGTTGCATGTATTTGAAAGGGTGGGTCCTAGACATGATGG